>NW_023615251.1:0-220001 GCF_013339695.2 Rhipicephalus sanguineus
TGTTTAACTGTCTCTCAATCTCTAACCATTTGCTTTTTTTCTGCCACCCTGCATGTTTATGTAACTAATTGCACACGCGCCTTCTCCCTTCTTTTACGTTTTCTCTGGTTTTTCGCTATACTGCCTGTCAGAGTCCCCTGGTTGTTTTCCTCATTAAGCTACCCTGGGCACCGAAGGGCCCGCGTGCCTCCGAAAAAAGCTACTGCGCGTCCTGCAAGTCGCCAACCCACCTCATGACCAAGCCTCCTATCGAAGTGTATTCATTCTCTTCGAAAACCACCCCACCTGTGCACCTCTCTGTTTATTTCCACTACCTCGATGCCTTTCTCTCGACTCATCTGCCATATCTCTTTGTTTGCGTCGACAACCACTCTTTGCAGGTTGCCGTCACGCACCGGTACCTCCGGTACCTCCGGTACGCACCGGTACCTCCACTATCTGCACCTGAGGGGAAATGGCGCGCATGTCATCGACCCCGTTCGCCATGTGGTTGCTAGTTCGGCTGATTCGTTACTCAAGACGTCGTTTAGACCTCCCGCGATTATCACGAGGTTACGTCCATTAGACTAAGTTGCGAGTTTTGCGCTAGCTTTTACAGAGAAGGTATTTTTTGTTTCGTCAGTAAACAGTCGCCCTTTGAAGTACCGGAGATAATAGAACATTACTTTTGAGCGGCAAAGACGTCATCTCTTCTTGGATATCTTTGAAACAACTCCGAAGAAAATCTTGCAATCAATTACTGCGCGGTCCGTTATCGTTTCCCAACATGTCTTGATGAAGTGCCCTATGATATGATTTTCGCTATTGGTATACACAATTTGTGGAACACGCGTATGCAAGACCGTACCGCAGAACGGACCATATCTTCAATCACACCAATCTTACGAACGGCTATTCGCCAGAAGGATGATTTCGATGAAATCGGCATTATACTAGACTATTACCCAAATTCGGTGAGGTGCTTAGCCTTACCACCTTTCCTGGTCAACACATTATGAACTCGCCCTGGAATAGCATATAATGCTAGCCTTCGAGTTCTTTTTTTTTGCAGTGCTGTGCGCTAGCTGCGCTTTTTGAATAGATTGCAAATCTGTGTTATTGTGCGCTGTTCAATAAGCATTTTACTAAATACCGGCCGGACCAAGAAAACGAATTGAGGTGCAGCGTAGTAGATAGGACACTTGTTTTGTGAAGGCTGGGTTCAAGCGCCAGCGCCGTTAACTAATTTTACCCGCTCTTATGCACTACTTTATTCCACCCACTCCATAGAAGGCGTGGAGTGGCACTTTATTGCTTCAAAACACTTTAAGGACATTTGTTCCTCCATTGCTCTCTCTTCATAGAGCCATTTATGGTTTGCAGCTTTGGTAAAGTCGAGCAAGCATGCATACAATTTGCAAATCTGCCTGTTGGAACACTTTTGCTATGTTTACCATGTTGTCTTCCCTCACAGCCCGCTGCGTCCAAATGCGAACTTTCCTTGCAGTAGTATTAAGGAATGTTCGATGCACGAGTGCTAAGTGACGTAACTCGAGCACTAGTGAGTCGGTGGAGAAAAGACGCCCCTCCTTAAGAGAGGGCTTCCCTTGTAGATACAATGCAGGTAGCGATCTGCCTTCCGAAAGCGCTCTTTCTTCATTGGTCAAGGCTCGCGCGTACTTCCCCAAGCAGTGACGTTCGCGCGAGCATCAACCTATCGCGTGTGCCAAATGTGAATTCATTTGAAGATGATATTATATAAGACATATAGGCGCCGCCATCTTGGGCTGCTAAACGAATGTTTCTTATTATTGTATGTCGAGACGTGAATTGAAACTCACGGGATGCCTTATGCGCTCACATAAGACCGCGGATTTATTATTCACTCACCTAAGACGACTGGGAAGCGAAATCCATCTTTTTTCTTTCACTCAGTAAATTTATTGATTCTTCTCCGCCACCCTCCGGAAGCTTTCTACGCCTAACGTAGCCTTCCACTGTGTCCAGGATCAGAGGCACGTCACCTGGTTTTCCATTGCCTCCGTGATCGGCGGCCCACCTTTTACCAAGCTACATGTTATGTGATGTCTTCACAAACTTTTGCCTATCTTTGACGTCACTGGGGACGTCGCCACGTGATGATGGGTTTTCTATCACTCCAACGGACGCGAACGGGAGACGCCGACGCGGCACGCAGCTCACACTTCTCGTTTGATGAGGCATCTATACTCGCGGACAACTTTTCTTGGCAATGAAGGGAAAGCTACGGGAGCGGCGTCTGCACATGTACTGCTACGCGAAGTAGTCCGGTTTTGCGCGCGTGGCTAGCGTTGCATTTCGACGCAAACGCTGCTAGCGTCTAAGGTACGGGTAAAAGGCGCGACTTTTTCATGCACGCAAAAACGCAAAGTGACAACGTATAAAGTAAAAGAAATACATACATCTCGCTTGTGAGCGCTGCGTTCCGTCTCAAAAAGCTACATGTAGAAAATGAAGTAGTATTTTATATATCTCACGCAGAAAATACGGACGCAATTGTGGGACTACATTCATTAGCGGTAGGATACGTGCATTGTGGCTCTGTAGCCTTCGCTTCATTGCCAAGGAAAGTTGTCCGCGAGTATAGGTTTTCCGCCCTAATATCAACGCGATAGCGTTAAATAGCTCGTTCCGCATAAATTCTGGTGTCGGCGTCGGCGTCGTTGGTTGTGAGCGAAAAGTCATTTTGCGCAAAATAATAATAAAAGAAACCTTAGGTTGCAGTGTGAATCGAGCCCTGGCCGCCTGCGTGGCAAGCAGGTGTTCTACCACAGAGCCACTCCATTGCTTGGAACTGCGCTGAAATTAACTTTAATGCAGAAAAAACATACCCGTCCTGCCTACAGGTGTCAGTACGAGACGAAATATTGCAGTAAAACGGGGTACAAGCTTATATTCCCATCGATAGTCCCACCATCTGAACTGCATAACGAGTTGGTGGTTTAAAGACGACCACCCATTACAAAACGCACACACATTATTGCACGTATTGCCTTACGAACACGTAGTGGGTGCATCGCAGCTTCGAAAAGTATCACGCGCGTAATTGCTGCTGGTTTAACGCATGCCACATATTACAAAGGGCATACATATTAGTGTGTATGCCCAACGCTCGGTTCTTCTAAACACATTAGTGCGCGCATTCTCTTACACACTCGTAGTGGGTACACTGTTGTCATAAAAGTGCTGTTGAAGAGGGCGGAAACCATAACCTTACTTTAGGTATAGTGTTGTGTGTGCGTTTGTGTGAGACCGGGCGACTGAACACAATGGCAAGCGAAAGGGAGCACGATGATGATGAATCGGATATCGCTATCGCGTTCAACTCTTAAAGGCGAAGATTAAGCGTCCCCCAATTTTTCCTCATGAAACGTGGAATGCATAAACCCGTTTTCATTTCTCTGCATATAACGCTGCCGTGGCACTGTTCGTTCAGTTGCTAAAGATACAAAACTGCCGGGCTAAAGCACAACGCGACACCAAAACGTCGCGACACCAAAAAGGCATGTAGAACACGAACGAATAAATTCGCGCCTGAGGTACGTGCATGTAGTTCAAATGAATTTGTTTCTTGTTGACAGCTCACCGTCAGCGCGTTTTCGTATTTCAAGCGAGGCTTGTTACGGCTAACAGATTTCCGGGACGGCGTTGTACACGAAAAAAACCGGCTCCAGCCAGCGTGAACAAATGCCCACCTCGATGGTGTTCCGCTCACACGCGCACTTTTATACGCCGTATTCCAATAATTGATGTTCTCACGAATGTAGGCTTGTCAGCGATCAGCATTTTCTGATATGGCAATCCGACTTGCTACCAAGATGACTTGTCACTTCACGTTGCCCCACTCCACCGTTGTGAGTATATGAACGCATGGCCGTCGTTGTTGCCTGCAGCAGCATAAGGGTTGCACCGGTAAGCCCGCAGATTAAGGTCGATTTTCCGGCGCGAATGTAGGAATCCGTTCGAAGAGGCCATTCTGGAATGCGAAATAAATGAATAAATAAATAAAAAGTACGTCAGGCACGCACAAGTCAAGCTTCGGTTGGCCCCATTTTCTCTATAGGACAAGGCTCTGGATATTTTTCGTTATCTCAAACATTTCTTCTCGCCTATAATATTCAACCGCCTCAAACTGAGGGCGTTATATTTGGGCTGAATACCGTGGCATCGGGGCCGATGGCAACCTGAGGCTCTGAAAAACCACACAGGGCGACTGGGTCTGTAGCGCAACCTTCGCTTTTGTTAAGCCGCAGCCTTCTTGCCGTCTCTCTCGGCCAGGGGTCTCAAACAGGCGGCCTACATGCCACATGCGGCATGTAGGCCACATGCGGCCCACAGACCTTTCGCTCTCGGCCCGCGGCTTCACACGGAATAACGTTTGGTGACTTTGAACAATGGCACTTGCACTCTCGTCTATTGCAATTACCGGCGGTTGGTTAGGGTAATACAGAGATGGGCCTCGTCTCAAGCAAATTTTTTGTATGAGGCACTCCATGCGGTCATTATCGGTTGAAACATAACTGTGAAAGACAACTGTATATTTCTGGATGAGCCTCTATATGCTAGCCATTGTGGAATTTAGTATAGATATGTTTTATTGCAATAGCAATTATGAACACTCTCGACCGATCTGTGGCGTCGCCGTCATGTCCCATATAAAGCTCAAATTGATAACATGGCCGCAGAGATAACGCGTGCGCTTTCTGGGGAGCCATGAGTGCGGCACGTATACCCTTCAACGGGTTGCGCTCTCATGCGAGGAGACTGTGCGGAAAACTCATCTCTCCCGAAGGGGCCGTATTCTATTATACCGCGTTGTGTAGATTTAGGCGAGATGGGATCCAAAGCAGTTAGCGGCCAGCCTCACTTCGTATGAGATTACAATGTCTTGTCATCGCATTCATTGCTTCGCCCTTGCGGTGAAACTGTGAATTTTTATTTCGCTGGCAATTTATGGACAGTCTCGACGGGTTTTTTGGCGTGGCCGTCGCCGTTGCCGTCGCCACCATGTCTTGTATGAAGTCCAAATTGATGAGATCCCCTCGCGCATTGTATGTTCTACCGCGGATAAAAGCGCGAGCGGGAGCGACGAACGTGGCCGAAGCAGAGATCAAACGAGCCGGCGCATTTGCGTCGCTCGGAGGGTGCATGCGATAACATCACTCCGCTCGGGAGGCCTGCCGTCGACGCAGACAGGAAACGCCCGGCCCATCTTTAACGAGCATGAAAAGACGCGAGGGGGGCGGGGTTGTCACGCGAGCAGCAACTTTGAATCTAAAAGCGCCGTCGCGATCACTGGCGCACGCTATCTCGATAGCCATCACAGCGGGCGGCTCGTATACCCTTCTACGTGCTGCGCTCTCAACGCCAAGTGACTATGCCGACAGAGCATCTCTCCCTAGAGCGGCCGTATTCTTTTACACCAGCGTTTTGTAATTACACGAGATCGAATACAAAACAGTTAACTGCCAGCCTCACTCCATATACTACTACAATTTGTTGCTATCGCATTCATTGCTTCGCCCTTGCGGTGAAAGTGTGACTTTGCTTCGAAACCTGCCGTCAAATCCCCTTCACATTGGAGCCAACGCGACATTAGGTGATATTTCGTTCTGACTATGCCGCCCCTTGCATCCCCCTTCGCACCCTGCACCTTCACTGTCCGGGCCCTTGTGGACCTAAATTTTGCGGCTGCGACCCGCTAGCTGAGGTGACTTTGAGACCCCTGCTCTAGGTCAACTACCCAGAGCCAGCAAGTGCCAGGGGCACCAGTGTACAGCGTTTGTAGCGGTAGTCTCGGCAATTTACGACGCGTGCCCGAAACCTTAAAGAAATTGAAATAAAGTTTCGCATTTCATAGTCGAAATTGCCCCATTGCTCAACATGATCGAGAGGACTTTCAAATTTTACGCAAATTTTGGTAAACATACCTTGCCAAGAAACGTGCGCAATAGTTAGTGCTGAAAGGGAAGAGCAGTCTTTTGTCGCTCCTATTCATTCGGCTCCATTGACACTGCTCCGACTGTATTCAACCTCCGCGGCGACCGGAACAACTCACTGCTCTCCCACAATTCGGCACGCTGTACTCTAAATCGGCAACCACTTTCCTGAAATAATGCAAACGAAAAAGAAAGCCCTTATGGCAAGGATATTGTTTAATTTCCCCGCTAATCGAGACAGCTTACCGCGGACTCGTCGTAGGATGCGTAGTAAATGTGAATAAAATAACGCAAGCTTGGTAATGTTAGCATATTCCCTTTCAGCATCTAGAGCACAAGACAAGCACAGAGAGAAAAATTCGCGCAGATCCCACTCCTTGTGGGAATTGGTTTCATGCGAAGCAATCGTAGAGATGGGTCTAAACGTTACAATCGATGGTGTGTGAACTCGATGCTTGCCACTCCTACATTGCCATGCTGTGCGCTACCTTAAGCTTGAGCCGCGTCAATTTTCCGTAAAGACATAAAATAAGGCTTGTTTCTGGCTGCGCGTTTTTGGCGGGACCATCGGGCAGGCATTGCCGGAGATACCGCAGTGACTCGGTAACCAGTGAAACACGACGTGGTGTCCTTTTTTTCAATCGCAGTGTAGCGTTTTTCGTATCTTCGACAAAAGTTGTTCGTAGGATCCACGATGAATCGCTGACGAAAGACATTAGGAGCCGTCCTCGAGTCACAAAATACTGCCCATCAACGAGCCGCTTGTTGTTCTTATATTCGACGGCACCTCGCAAACCATAAGCTCCGAACCAGTAAACGTGCTCACGATCTGTAAGTGAGGGTGTGTCGTGATACGATAACGGCCCCGTCTATGGAGCTGGTCTGGGTGGCAGAGCCAATCGTGTAGACGTGAATTCGCCAGCATAGAAAGTGTAAAAACAATACAGAGCTGCTTGCCTCAAGGCCAGAGAGTGTCTGCCTGCACGTAACGCGGTTTTACGTTTTGTCCAATCGGAGACATTGCAGGCTTTCTGCATGGAGTGATTCCTCTAGTTTTGTACTCCCTCTGTAATCGGCTGCATTTGACTGTGGGAAGCAGTCGTGTGATGATCTCATCACGTGACGTCATAGTGACGCCATCACGTGCACGAAGATGATTTTTTACATGGCTCATGTTGACGCCGTCTCCGAGGGACACCGATGCCGGTGGTCAATTATCGCGTTTAAAGCCCAACCCAAGCCTTTAATTTTAGAAATATTTCCCAAAAAACAGCTTCACTTACGGGCACACGATAGGGAGAGATATGCTTGCCCAGGGTGTCTACCGAGTTGACATTTCTAAATTCCCTGAGTTTTCCAGGTTTTCCCTGAGTGTTTTTGCTAAAATTCCCTGAGTGAAAGAGAACTTTGTTTTATGTCAAGATGGGTAGGCACCATGTCGCTCGATGATGTCACCTCTCTAGTACGCATGTTAAAAATAACGATGACTTAATCCTATTTGAATAGTACAGAGAACAGTTAAACCTCATATATCAAAGTTGGCAAAAGCGGCAATTTACTTCGTTATAGCAAACTTCGTTAAACTGAAATTCGACCTTTCATGCAAGGCATAGTTATCGAAGGATTATATTAAACTGAAAATGCCAAAAAATGCTCGGCAACATGAAAAAGCTTTTTTTTGCATGAAAAAAAAATCACTTTTGTTGAGCCAGAGGTGCAGCAATCCAATTATATGCCTTGCCTGAGTGTCATGTGTAAAGACGAAACAAATGCAGGTTTAATGCACTGTGGAACTGCGCTTATTCTGCTGCTGCAGCTTGTCAAATCCTCGCGTGTTGCCCAGAGCAGTGCGACGCCTTGCTATCATGTTGCCCAGCCGAACTATTTGCTCTCTACGAACGCGCCACATCGAAAACCGTCGCACGTTAGAGAAAGAGTCACAGTTTCACCGCGGAGCGAAATAGTGAATCTGATAGCAACAAATAGAAATTTTATGAATAGGCTAGCAGCTCACTCCTTCAGGAAACGCAGCCGCTGCATTAAGAGAAGTAACCTATCTATGGCTCAGGGGCGTATCCAGGTGCCTACTTGGAGGCAAGGGGATACAAAGGCTGAAGCCACCGCCTCAGCAGTGCATTTTCGTGGGTCACGCATATTTACAACAGCCCAGATGGAATTATGGCGGCGCCTAAGAAGCCTTCGTTGGAAATATGCATAGGGAAGCAGGAAAGGGTATATCGATGAGGAGAGAGGTAGAGAGCAGGGACAAGATTTTTTTTTACTTTTTCTGGGTAGCGGTAGGCAAAGCAGCCTGACAAAGGGGGCAAACACAACAGGCAGCCTGTCAAAGAATGTGGACGACAGACATTGAAGGGAGGGGAGGCGATCGCCGCGGCCCCCCCCCCCAACCTTCTGGATCCTCCACTGCTGTGGCTTCAACGGAAGTTTTGTAATTAGATCACAACGCCTACAAAGGTATGAGCATCTGCTCATCCCCTCTACAGATACCGCGGCACAAGCGACCACACCTGCTGGTACAAATTAAGTACGCTCTTCCTGCCGGACTCACACAGCCCCCCCCCCCCCTCACCAAACCTCCGGCTCCTATCTCCATGTGCCCATCGCGCGAAAGAGACGGTCGGCTCGTTTCATCTCTGCTTAAGCCCCGTTCGTCGGCAGCGTTCGCGCCCTTTCACTCGCACAGAGTATACGATGCGCGGGGTGACGTAATTCGTGATTTAGATTTGATAAGGAAGATCGAAGGCAAAAAAATTCTCCTGAAGTGTATATAATTGCTATCACAAAAAAAAGCAATAAAGCTGCAGGCTAAGATCGCGTGAAAGCACGGCAACAGCCTGAATTACGGCACATGCGATTATGGTGGCCACGGTTTCTGTTTTCCGACATCGCGCACCGAATCGAGCATGTGGAACCCGTGCCGTTCTCACGAATTCCGGTCGCCGCTATGCCTTGGCTCTGAAAAGTTTTGTGATTCGGCTTTGTAGCAATACGTCCACATAAGCAGTGGTGTGGCTGGTAATTGCGAGCTGCAGCCCCAAAAAATATCGGTCGACTGCCTAAAACTTGGTTCAGCAGTGCCATCACCGGAAAAAAAAGAAAAAAGAAGAGAAAAAAAGCTTTCACTTGCTGTAAATAGGCCTGTTAGTTATGCTCGCTCTCGCCTGGAAATTATTCTATTCTTCACAGAGTCCTAAATAGCATTTTAAAGCTCGGGATCACAGCGAGTGAGCTCTCCGATAACCGCCAACAAGCTTCGCCGTCTTTTTACTCGCCGATCGGGATGGCTTGCAAGATACCAGCCTTGTCGGCCACCTCCGCTTCCTGAACGATCGCAATCGCTTGCAATATAACTCAAGCTCGTTACATCTACTGCAACAAATCATGCTTGTTACTTGACACGCGGCGATAACAAAAACACCGTATCGGGCGCTAACGCACGGCACGCGCGACGAATAATACAGAACTACACCGCGTAGTCACAGAACACCCTGACAACATTGCGCGATACGATGTGCCGTGGTTCATGGTTCCCGCATGCCACGCATTAGCCGATGCTCTTCCACTCCACCACTCCGAAGGCGAGGAGAGCATCGAGGTGCGCTTCTTCCCCGCAGCCGCCGTTAGATTTGAAAAATGCGTTCACAAAATCTCGAGCCAGCGTTACCGCGACTTTCGTTCCCTTTCGATAATGTTACTCTGGATTTTCCCTGATGGGAGCACGGTTTCCCTGAGTTTTCCCTGAGTTTTTCCAGAATGTCCAAAATCCCTGAGAGTTCCCGGTTTTCCCGGTTTTCCCGGTCGGTAGACACCCTGTTTCCAGAAGCGTTCTTTTCCGTATTCTTTGAGGTTCGCGCGTTCGGTACCACCCTCCCCCTTCTGACAGAAGAGGGGGAGGCGCAAAATCTGCCCGGTAGACTGACTTAGTAGGGGGGCGCTTCAAAAACATTCGCCCCTCCTCTGATGGGGAACCCTGCGCACGCCTATGGTTGCATGGATTGTTGGTATTTTCTATTGCTCATGTCGCTGCACACACACGTCAAAGATCACCTACTCCAACGCCGGATGCAGAAGCGTTCACAGCGGGAAGCGATAATGTGAATTATGAAGGCCTTTTATGACGGTACCATTACCAGTGTGATGCTTCCCTGCGCAATGTCTTCTCCTTTTTTTTAAATGCGAATGCATTTCTAGTCGGGTGTTGTCCTGCGTCCCTGGCCGGCGTGCGCACAGATCTCCGCGCGCGCTGCTCCTCGCCGCTAGCAACTGCTGCGCCGCACCGAGCAACCGGAGCAGGTGGTGAGCGGCGGAGGGTAAGGGAGAGGAGGAGCGCGCGGGCGTGTGTAGGCGCTCACACCGCGGAGCAGCGGAGGGTAAGGGAGAGGAGGAGTGTACCCGGTGAGGGCGCTCGCATCGCGGAGCTCGCTCGGCGGAGAGAGAGCTCGGGCGCTCCCCCTTTCCGCGCTCGGACCTTATATATCATGCAGGGAGCGCGCGCTTTGATGTCTTGCTAGCGATGGAAGTCGGTGAAGTCGAATCTCTCGCGGCAACGACACCACTACGACGAAGTGCAACACAATGCAACTCGAGCGTGGAATGCCTCTACGTGCACACTCTCGTCTCGCTTCACTAATTATTCGCACACTCATCGGGTGCACCCAATGCATTCGCATTTCCTCACGATCCCCTCCGTGATGTGCGGGGATATTTTTTTCAGAATAGAGGAGGCGCTCGCTTGTGGCACCAGTCGCGTTCAAGTCGATTATGCGGTTGGCAGCGTGCTCGTCAATGTGCTACCCGCCACGGAGGTCTAGTTGTTACGGCGCTCGACTGATGACCCCCAGGTCGCGCGATTGCTAGAATTAGAATCATTATAATGATACAATTTCCGGAAGCTGATTCTCCTCCGCCATACAAATCTCCTGTGAACAGAGACGGCTCTCAGCAAGTCTGAATCTCGGGAAATGATGGTAAGGCTTTTTATTTTCTCATTTGTCACTTTTCGCATGGCGAACCTACTGACATTGACTCTAGCGAGACTTGTGGCTACGGTATCAGTTTCGGTTGCTTCGAGCAACAGTATGGCAAATTTTACTGGCGTCAGGTACCAAAACATACAAAATGGCCGCTTGTGCGTCACCAATAGAGCCACGGAGCGGAGCAATCCTGGAAATGTCACAATGCCTTTCGCGAACACGTTACGAGAAGCTCCTACCATGCAGTCACGTCAGGGTACCCTAGGAACCGTAACTAGCTTTAAAAAAAGATGTTTTAACTGATTTTTTTATGGCGCACTCCCGTTTAGCTGTACATTTTAGGCTTCTTAGGGCATGCAGCCTTTCATTTCACGCAAAAAAAAAACCTGAAACTCAAAATTTTCAAGTCGCTACCCCTTTGAAGTTGGCTTCACTGTCTAACATAATTCACTGTCTAACAGAATACATTTTTCCTAGAAATATAGTTCCTTTTAAATCAAGACTGGAAGGGACTAGAAGCTTGTTTTATTAACAATTTTAATAACTCTTATGTAATTTTGTCAACTCTTGCCCCAAGGCGCCCGCTTGTGCGATTTCCGTTCTCGTTGCCGTTCACTTTACCTTTCCTCGTAGGCACTTTGCTCTTCGAGACTCTTAACCACGGTGGTACAAAATACATGACATTCGTATGGTTCAGATCTACTTACATTTTACAAGCGAACAGAAGGGGCAATGTTGTGCGGCATTGTTTCGTGGGTGAGCCGGGTTTTGAGATGTGACCATATGAGAGGCGTGTCGATCGATTAATATAGCAATTTGACACCCTTAAGCCAAAGTGGAGCCACCAACGGTATGTCCAAGAAGAGACATAAAGAAACAAATGAATCACTCACACGATCAACGGCCTTTGTGAGGTGGCCCTCTAATATTGCAAGCCCTTTTTGACAAGCGTAGCAGTACTGAAGGACTGTAGGAGTAGCGTGTATACTGTTTCGCATAGACCGACCCTTTATTCCACACCTCCGTTAAGATCCAACGAAAATTGACATCGCAAATTGCAACCGATTTGATAATGTCTTTACAAAGTTCATTTAATGAACATTTTACAGCGATATCGATCTGTAGTCATCAAAAGAACGAAGTTTTTTTTTTTAATATTGCTTCTGTTAGCAGAACTGGGGCACGTCTCAAATATCACACATGACCAGGATTTGAATTTGAATTTGAACATTATTCAGACAGTCATTGCCTGGGATGAAGGGGCTAAAGCCAGATGCAACTGCCTGACAAAGGCCCCCCTACCCATACATTGCTCAGGGTGGAAACCGCGGTACATGCGCAAATACAGTTTACAAGGAAAGAAGGTCAAAACACAGGCATACAGCTGATCAAACACATAAGTAAAATAGTTGCCTTCGGTACACACTAATAAGAATGCGTGACATAGAAATGTTTACACGAGCCCTGATGATGATCAATGTTACAAAAGAGTGTAAAAAAGGAAGAAAACATCAAGAGACGGCAAATGCACAAAATAAGGGTAGATAGGAGCTAAACAAAAGGTAATCTAACTTTTTTCCGGAGGCTGTATGTCGAACAGTTGTCCGGAGTCATATGTGCGATTTTCGATTAATATTTAGAAAATGTAGCATTAAATAGGCGAGAGTCTGAGTAACATATTTAGTTTGGAAAATAGGCGTTCTGAGTCGATTTTGCCTTACGTGATATTGTGAATGGTCAGATAACGAAGAGGGAGGCATAGCGAGTCTTAGTTGGAGGAACTCATCTATTCGAGTATATTAAGCTTGGAAAAGATTTTCGATGCAACGTACAGCTCTTTTTCGTGAAATTATTAATGTATCAAAGTTTGTTTGAGTAGTGGTACCCCATATTAGGATACAGTATTGCAAATGAGAGGGAACGAGGGCATAATATAACCGCAGTTTCAACCATTTAGCACGAAGGAGCTAACATTATACAATATTGAGATTGACCTGCACATATTTGCACGGATCTTGTTTACGTGAGGATTTGTGGATATACACGTAGCGACATCTCTCGTTAGTGATAGCGGCGGCCTGCCGTAACTGAATGGAAATAGGCGCAAAAAATCATATCTGACGAAAGAAGCTGGTTATGAAGAACCACTCCCGTTCTATACAGGATATACTTATTTTAACATTCTGTTAAAATTAAAGTGTCGCTCTACAAACCGCGTGGCTTCCCAGAGTGTTTAATATTTTACAATGGGGCCCCATGTGCTTTTAATGGACGGTGTTCAATTGTCCTCGGAAGCGAAACGCTTTTTAGCGTGGTACTGCAATTTTACCAAAATGTTCCAGTAGGTACCTGCTGTATAGAACCTAGAGTCATTTTTGATAACTAGCTTTTTTTCACGAGATATGATTTTTTTCGCCCATTTCCCATTCAGTTATGGCAGGACGCCGTGGTTGCCAGCGAGAGATGGCGCCACGTACCGATGTCCCCAAATGCTCGGAATGACGTATTTGTTAAATATCCAGCTATATGGGGCAAAAGGCGTTGAGCGAAGCTTTTGTAACCAACAAATTTTAGTGGCGGCGTCGTACGCGAAAAACCTGGCGCCGGTGAGCGTAGAAAAATGCGGCCGTCGATGATGCGCGAGTCACATTCGCATTTGTCAGCGCCGCTTTCCTGTATTTGAAACTCTTTCGATCGTGGGTTGGACGGCGATGATAAATTTTTGATAAGGCAATCTGATGTTTTGTCGAGGTTACTTTTCATATCACGTGGGCACAGTTCATTGGTACCTGATTATGAAAGCGTGGCCGTTGCTGTTGTCTGTAGCAACTGAAGTGTAGCGGTGCTAAGCAAGTGGATGAAGGTCTACTTCCCGGCATAGAGGAAGGAAACAATTAGGAAGGAGCACATCTCAATGCGATAAAAAAGGAAATAAAATAAGAAAAAAAAAGAAACAAACAAAAGTAATACGTCAGGGGAGCACACGCAAGCCATGCGTTTATTACAGATTCTACAGGAAAAGCTGTGCCGAAAGAGCACCGACCACGAGAACACCGCCATTACCCTAACATTGTCATTGTTGCCCTTGCAATATTTAGAGACGTGCAAGAATTAACACTATCGAATGTTTGTAATGCTGGAAATATAAATCAAACAAGGGCATTTTGACGGATTAGAAACACTGGGACAGAATTTGATGTTCTATTAGACGGCCACTCAGGCAATTTACTGCGCGCCGAACTCGTGGCACAGGAAGATGCATTTGCAGGCACTTTTGCTCGATGGCGCCACCATATCAACTTGAGTTCGAGATCGTGGCTGATTACGCGTCTTCTGACTGAGTTGTGAGTCGCGGTGTGGTCGTCGTCTGGGTTTTTCTGCTCGCATGTATTAAAGCAAAAGCCTTTAATGCCTTATACTCGCGGCGTCCGCCGTCCGCCCGTCCGGGCTTTGGAACGATGCTAGCTGTGGCCTCTTCCCCTCACACTCTCTCTCAGTAATCATGTGATGGCACAGCGGCGCATAAAGCAGTTGCGCATTGCTCCTTCCAACGCGCGTTGCGCAACTCTTGCGCAACGAGGCGGCGGCGTCCGTCGGTGGCGTCCGTACGTGATCACACTCTCTCAGCAGTCACCTGATGGCAGAGCGGCGCGCTCGGCAACGCTCCCTCGTCAGACATCTCGTTGGAGCAGTCGAGTTAGTCGGATAGCTTCCAAGCGGCCCGGTGATGATTCCATGGCAAGCGGCTCGGAGAAGCGTCCCAAGAATGTGGATTCCCCTGATACCATGACACTTTGGAATTTACAAAGTGTCCTTCAATTTTGGCAACTTTACTTCACATGAACTCAATTTCAATAATTTCGATGAAAACGGAATACTACCTTCAAGATTAGCGCACGTTTCAGGGGTCGGTAACGCCTACGGCTGTATAACGGCGGCAATCCCTGTTGGAAAACCCAGTGGCGCTGTCCCAGTGCCATACATGATTATTGGACGAGTGTGGCGCTGTGTACTGGGACGCTGGCACGCTGCACGAGGGATGGTGGACGCCGGCGCGCTTGACCTGGGACACCCGTTACGGGCCAAAATCGGGCTTTTAAAATGTTTTCAAAATTGTGGACATGCCCCGATCGTAATGACGGCCGAAGCACGATCACTGCTACAAAAGAAAAAAAAAGAATGAGCGAGTAGAGTGTAACCCACCTCCTCGCGCACCGCAGATTCTGAGTCTGACACCTCACCGCTACACCACACTCGGAAGACGAGAGTCGGTTGCTTTTTTTTTTTCATGTTACAACTGACTCCGGTAATCAGCCTTTCATGTTCTAGTTTAGAAACGCAGATTTCAGTCTCTTCGTGCTCGCGACAACCTAACAAAACATAGTTAATTTGTTTGTTATGTGCTGCCTAGGATCAGAACGTCTATCTGGCACGTTTTGCCGCAAAATATATTAGGCAGTTTTAGATTAGGGTACGCTAAGTTAGCGGTCCTTGGGGTCGCCCTCTATTTCCGTCACTTAACGGGGCCCCGCATGAGGATAGCGTACGACTCATGCGCAGTGGCCGCAAATGCTAACGCAAAGCTGAGCGTGCCCCATTATAAAACTGCCTATTAGCGTAACCGCAGGTGTGTTGCGGCAAGCGCACAGACTCACTAAGCGGTTAGTGATACCAGTGTACAAAATAACGTGCATCTGAACTGGAAGCAGAATAATTTAGTTTTTCATCACCCGTTTCGATATAATTTCTGTCTATGTTTACGCTCCCGTACTATATAGCCGCAGTAGTTCACTCTAGCCGGACCGACCATAAGGCTTAGAGCTGTACGTCGTGCGGCCGATTGCTGTGACGAGCGTGGATATTCAATTACGAAGAATCCCGTTCAAATGTACTTTCGATCATAACTGACTCAAGCGAGGTCGTA
This sequence comes from Rhipicephalus sanguineus, assembly GCF_013339695.2. Taxonomy (NCBI): domain Eukaryota; kingdom Metazoa; phylum Arthropoda; class Arachnida; order Ixodida; family Ixodidae; genus Rhipicephalus; species Rhipicephalus sanguineus. Next base: position 15,876 of record NW_023615251.1, read on the forward strand.
TATACATATTCGACTTCAAAAATCAAAGGTAAAAACGCCGAGATTGAGCGTTACGGCGGCAAGCTGCTGCGGTGGTGTGCGGCTCTCAGCGGTACGAGCTCATATGGAAGTACTGAATGCTAGAGTCGGTTGATGTTGATTGTCAGACTAATACTAGTAGCAAATGATAAGTTCTTTCGATGCAGTTATATGATCTACATACAGGACACTCGATCACGCATTTCAGTGAAAGCGTACACTTGCTCGCTGGACAGATGAATGTGTTCAGCATACATCCGTCGGCTTCTAAAACTTATGCTAGATATGTGTAGGGCACAGAATGGAATTATATTTTGCAAATATACGATAATGTTTTCTTTCGAAATCCCGCGATCCAATATCAATCTTTTACGATACTAGCGTGCCCAATTTTTTCCTGATGTGCCACCAGTGTTCGCAGTGCATGGGCATACGCTGTACAGCCTGGCCAGTGCCTCCCAGTGCGCTGTAAGTCACTGGGCCACATTGTACACTATTGCCAGCGCCTTTCAGCACACTGGGCAGGACTGGCCACGCCGTACAGTCTGTACTAGTGCCTCCCAGCGCGTTGTAGTACACTGGGACGCAGTGTACAGCGTTTACAGTGCCACCCAGTGCGTTGAAAGGCACTGGGACGCACTCGAAACGCTGTTTTTTTGCGATTGTGGTGGCTGCGACATTGTGGTCGAAAATTTCAATGCATGGGCCCTATGGGGAGCTTATGCTCTAGAGTCTGCAGTAACTCTATGCACCAAGCTTCATTTCCCCATTTACCCTATAGATGAAAGCTCCCTTATTTTTCCTTTATCTCACACCTTCCCTCTCGCAATCAATTTCGAATATCTCCAAACAAGGTCGTAATATTTGGGTCCTGGACAGTGGCATCAGCGCCGATGGCACGCTCAGGCTTTCAGAAACAACAAATGCGTGCGAATCTGCAGCACGGCCTTTTATTTTCTTCAGCTAAACACACCTGCCGTTTCTGTAGGCCAACTGCCCAGATTCAGTAAGAGCAGCGTGCGCGAGCAGGCAGCGTTTGCTGTGGTAGTACCGGCCTTTTACCGGTGTCTGCTCGTAACAATCGAGGGTTCTAAATAAGGTTTGCCGTTTCTTGCGGAAAATATTATCGTTGTTTGTCGCAGTCGAGCGGACTTTCAAATTAAACGCATAATCTGAGAAGAAGGCTATCGATGAAACTTGCGCCACAGTTACTGCTGGAATGGAAGATCAGCTTTTTCGCGCTCCAAGTATTTCGGCTCCATTGGCGGTCTCGCTACGTCGGCTGTCTTTTCTTGCAGCGCTAACTGAGACAACTTACTGTTCTCCCCGAGTAAGCACGCATTTATCTAAGCCGGCAACAGTTTTCGTAAAAGTAAGATGAAGAGAAAACGTTGAACAGAGGCACTATATTCAGTCTTGCAGCCTAGGAAGGCGGCTTGCCGCAGACCCGTAATAGACGACAGTATTTAAAATGGAATAACATAAGGTTGGTAATTTGGCACATTATATTTTAGCATCTAACGCACGACACAAGATAGGACAGAGTGAAAATCTATGACGACAGCGGCCATCTTCGTCGGTTGTCACTCTGTGCTTGTGTTGTGCGTTGTGCGAAAACGCACTAAACAGTTAACATTTTTTCTATTACCTGGCGATAATTTTGTGTGGTTGCCCAGGCGCTCTGCGCTGCCTAAGCCCACAAGTTTTCACCAAGCTGCTGCAAACAGTCCTCGAAACTCCTTTCTAGGTTACGTAGCACAAACGAAAACGTACTAGCCTTTTCCTTCTTTTATGTTCAAGATTTCTTGCATTGGGAGAAAGATTATCCCCTGAAAATTGTCGTCTTTTCTAGTTCTCTGTTGTAGATATCGCGTTTTCTTGCCCTCTTCCACAACGATGGCGCCGATGCCTTGTAGCAGGCATGCATCGAACCTTTTAAACGCATGAGTTATTGTGCCTGAGTTCATAAGTATTCATCGAACAGGAAGAAACGTACACATGGATGCGTTCCCAAACATTTCGTTCTCCGCATACATTCATGAGGAAGAATTGCATTTTGCGAGATTGAGACCACCAGTGCAAATGGATCTCTCTCAACGCCATAACCACATTGACGACGGTGGCCTGCCCGTCTTCAGCGGGGCCACCTCCTTGAAAAGAAAATTGCATCCACGAAGTAGGTGAGAGAATTAACAGATTTTATCAATTGCGATAAATATATGGTTGCTATTATATTAGCTGTCGTAATGTCGCTAATGCAAACACAACAATGATCGCGTAGCGTAACATCGGAGGATTAGCGTTTACAGGGATGAGTTATTATGTCAGAGATGCGATAATACACATGACCAATGCCATGCTCCGCCTAGGGAACGGCTACTGTATTTATGCAAATTATGGGAGGTGTTGGTCCGTGACATCAGATGCGTTCGTGTTGATTACATGGTTGGCAACGTGCTTGTCAATGTGCAAGAACAGCATTTTTGACTCCCACAGATGTGGAGCGTGTTCTCTCTTGGAATTCCGTACGCAAGGCGTGAAGTCCAAGCAGGCCGTGGCCAAGGTTGCTGCTGCCGATCGACGCCCATGTGTCCCTTGAGAAAATAGCAGGAGAATCTCGTGAAAGTCATTGCATCCACAAATATCGATAATAGACAATAATGGCCCTGTATGCAACGAAATTCAAGGAATGGCTACCTTTATGTAAGATTCCGATTGAAAAATTCCTGCCTTGGCATCCTTTTTTTCAAAATAAAACCGCTGGCTTCAATAAAACTGCCTCCTACGTTCCATTGCGATGCGGAATAGTCTATCGCTTACAAAACAAAAAAAGTCAGAATTATTCTTCACTTCATGTTTGCGCGCTTACTTGGACCGCTTGCAGGTTAAGGTTGCATAAATGATGAAAAATTCGCTTTGCAGAAGGACTCAGCGACAATTCCAGGTATTTGTCCCTGCAGCACTTTTTGCACAAAATATCAAGAGTTGCAATGGATTCCAATAACAATTATAGATAGGCAATTCCTGATAACACTATTTCACATTATAATATAGTCCGTGACCCCTCATACGAAATAGAACATTTAAGAAAGGCGTGTTCAATGCGCTTGCAAGACCAAAATCGAAACTGCCTGTACAGGGACAACATGGCGTATGAACAGAAGTGCAGAAGCTCCGCCCATAGAGCTTTAGATCTGCTACCACGGAAACTTGCCGCGAAGTACTCGACGGAATGTTGCGCTATTGCGACAACTCAAGAAGGGACACGCGGAACGCCAGCGGTGGCGAACGACCTCATCCTACAGGCCGTGAGGCCACCGTTCCAGCACGGCCGTCCTATTGCAGATAGGGACATGGATTTGTTTGGAATGACAGGTAGAAAGTTAGTTGTCTATGAATCACAATACTTCAAAGTGCGAACTTCTGCAGAGGCACTTGGCATTGCGTATTACAAAAATATGTTTGACGATGCAGAGAACTGTGTACTCTGTCATGAGGAACCAGCATCTTGTATCTGAGCCAAGAATAACCCCATCGTTGTGTTCAGAAAAACATGCCATATCCACGAAGTGAATGATGTTATAAGCTTGCTCGGAGATGATCTGGTAACCCGTGAATCCTCCGTGCAAATTCCTCTTTCGTCATATAAGACGTGACCTCGTTGTCATATATATATATATATATATATATATATATATATATATATATATATATATATATATATTTACACAATGGTTGTTAATTTACATTTTGATGCACTATATACACACTTTTACATTTTGGTAGACTATATACAAAATTTACAATTTGCTGCTGGCGCTGGCGTCTCTCTTTTGCTTCGCGGGCTCTCAACGCAGGGTCTTGGCGGCGAGCCCCGCTGCTGCTGCCTCGCGAGCCCTCACCCCCGCTGCCTTGGCTTCTTGGTGTTAATGCTGAGTAGCGGTAGCGAAGTGCACTGAGTGAGCTCGCGGCGAAGAGAAAGGAAGCGCGCCGAGAACAAGCGCTGTATATGGGCGCGACCCTCTAGCGGTCGCCTCTCTAACGAGAGCCCGCGCCGAGTGTGCAGCGGAGTGTGCGGCACCACCTGAGCGGCGGCGCGCCATGTAGTCGGCACGATTGAATCAATGGAGAAGCACAGCTGCGCCTCTAGCGGAGCAATGAGAACTAGTGGCTACGGCGCGAAGGACAAGGCGCTAGCATAAGGAGCTTGGCGAGCAAGCTCCTAAAAATTTAGTGTGTTGCTGATCACTAACAGAAAAATATTGAACCTACTTTTCATCGCTAGACATATGGGAAGCACGACAGCAAGACCGGTCATCTTGCTTCTCAGATTATAGATGTACCGTGCCATTTCACGTTGCCACATTCCATTTCTGCCTGGATGACCTGAACTCATGACCTTCGTTTTGCCAGTAGCGAGTGAAGCGTTGCTCCACTAAATACGTTGATGGTGGTCCTATTCCCGCCATGGAGGAAGGCAACATTACCGAGTTTGCAACGCGTAATTAGAGAGAAAAAAAGAAAGAAATAACAAATGGAGAAAGAAAGAAAGAATAAAATAAGCAAGCAAATAAAAAGAAAGAAACAAGTAAATAAAGAAACAACGTCAGGAAAAAGCACAGCACAGTCACAGCGAAAGCTCGAAGAGCGGCATTTCTAGAGCCCGTTTTAAACTCTCTGTGGCTACTAATACAAGCACACTAGCAACGTACCCACTACGCCAGAAATCATAACTTTGTGAAGTTGGGAAGCAGCCACCACGTCATTACTCGTCATTCTGCGGAGAAGCGAGGTACCATCTGTAAGGCATTATGAGCAGTTTTCTTGATGCGACGGCTCATGACAATGAAGAATTATGGCAGAGGCTTTTGTAATGGATTGGAAGCTTTAAAGGACCCACTAGTTACGTAATTAGCATTGTGTGAAGCCCGGTCGTTGTGTCACTTTCCCACCACGCTTTATAACTAAGCTAACGTGAGAGTGAGATAGAGAGAGAGAATTAACTTTGAGACCCTGAGGAAATGGATCATAGGAGCCTTATGCGCTTCCTTGGCAACCAAGAAGTGCACTTGCGAGGAACCCAGTACGCTATAAGTCATAATTTTTGAAGTAGGGAAGCAGTTACTATGTGGAGAACCGTGGTACCTGCTAAACACCCGTTAGGCATTATGTGCACTTTGTTGATGCTGTGGCTGATGACGATAAATTACTTCGAGATGAGTCTATCCCAACAAAATTCAGGCACATGCGCAGTGTCGGAAAATAAACTAGCGATGTGGGGTGTGGGTCGGACGCTGCTCAAGGCGGAAGAAGCGCTACTTGCTGTTGCTAATCCATTTTTTGGCAGCAGACGACCTAGCAACGAGCCGTGTTGGAAAAGGACACAACATTATCTACATACACAGCAGAAAAAAAGCAGGGCAGCGTACGCGTGTCCATCATGAGTTCACTACAGGTTTGTCTACTACGCTGCATGCGGGCAAAAGTACGTCAGCGAGAATATGCTTTCGGCTCATGTTGATCGTCAGCAATACTAATAATTATAAACCAGATATAAATTTCGCGGAAGAACCTAATTTTATAGCGTTGGCCTAGACAAAAAAAAAAGCCGGCAGATCCCACGCATTGTGGGAATCGATGTAATGCGAAGCAGCCAGCAAAGCTGCATACATCGTCTTGTATGTCATTGAGGAAAATGCGTGTCATGGTTTTATTGTTAACTCCTATTATTTATGTTCGTCACACAGTAACGTCGCGCAATACCAATTTCAGGGTAGATCAAGCTACCGAAACGGCCGCCAGCGCACCATGAGCGTGGCACATAAGTCATGCTGTACACGCCATGTGTGTCATGACTTTCATGTTAACTCGTGTTTTCATGTTAACTTCTCTAAGGCGGACAGGACCCCAGGCATCATTGTACGTTTCTCACGACAGTCAGTTCGAGACAGCTGGCTACATAGTCGTAAGAAGCTCAGGGATGCCAAATCTGAAGTGATGATTCAAGAGAACTTAACCAAACAAACGCGAAGTCTACTTTGGGAGGCAAAACAATGGGCACTGAGAAAGACGTCCGTTTTGGTGGTGCGAACGGCAAAGTTCTAATGAGACGCAAGGATGGTTTTCCTGCCGTTCTTGTAAAGAGAAGGGAGGATTTCGCGAAATTGGCTTGAAACATGAGAGTCGTTCATAACTTTACTTTTTAGGAACCATGTTCATTTTATCAGATCTGCATAAATACATTGGAGACAACTATATGCCCGGCATAAAATTTTTCCAGCTAAACTGCCAGTCCGCGAGAAACAAATATGCATCGCTAGATTCCTTGTTTTCAGAGCTTCATTTCCGCTTTGACATCATAATGCTGACTGAAACTTGGTACACGAATGATGATAACCCATTTTCTATGCCTGGTTATAATGTGTTCTGTGTTAATCGTACGCACAGTCGTGGTGGTGGTGTTTGCTTACTTGTAAAGGAAACCTTTGATTGTCAACTCTTAACAAATTTTGTTGTTCAGAACCTGATTGTGAAATGCTGACTGCTGTCCTAGGTAATTACGTCATCTCAGTTATGTACCGTCCTCCATCTGGAAGTATTAGAACTTTCACGGCTTGTTTGGAGTACTTATTTCACCATGCTATGCTGAATAACCATGTAACTGTTTGTGGCGGTGACATTAATGTTGACATGTTGTCTAATGAAACTTCCAAACATGAGATGACGTGTTTGTTTGATAGCTTTGGATTGTCTAACATGATTAATATGCCAACAAGGGTTACTGCCAATTCATCTACATTATTCGATGTCTTTCTCACGAACGTTAGTTCTGAGAATATTAAGCTGGGACCATTTCATGCGACATAAGCGAACACCTTCCCATATTTTTAGTTATTACGCAACGAATAAAAAAAACGACTTTCTATACCATTGCGTTCTATAACAACCAAAAATCTTGAAAATTTTCGTCAGGAACTAGTTCATACGTCCTGGAACGACGTTCTCGCAAATGACAACCCGAACATTGCTGTCAATACATTCATAGAAAAATTCAAGGAATTGTAGGACCATAACTTCCCTCGGATTACCCCCGCCCATCTAAAAAAATTAGGAAGCCATGGATCACACGGGACCTGTTGCATCAAATTAATGAAAAGAATGTAATGTATAATGCATTTCTAGTTTCTCGTGACCCACAGCTACTTAGCAACTTCAAAAATTTCGTAGTCATCTAAATAAAGACATCCAAAAGGCTAGACAAAACTACTTTTATAACATTTTTATGCAATCAGCTGGTAATTCTGCTTCTACTTGGAAAAACATCAATAAAGTGCTAGGAACACCCAACTCAAATAGCGTAATTACAGAAATTAGAATTAATGGTTGTGTTATTAGTGGTAGTAACCTATCTAATACATTTCACGATTATCTAGTAAACTTAGCTTTTCCAGAAACATCTCTTGATGCAACGTCATACGTTTCGAATAAATGCCCAAGTACTATGTTTGTAAGACCTACTTGTGAAAGCGAGGTATATAAAACAATCATTCGGCTTAGAAATAGTAAATGTTGTGATTGTTTTGATTTTCAAATCAAACCAATCAAATACGCCGCCGAAATAATTGCACAACCACTCTCTGAAATCATTAACCTCTGTCTGGCGAAAGGAATTTTTCCTGCGATACTTGAAACTGCTAAAGTGTGCATCTTGTACAAAAAGGGGATAAGAATAATTTAGCAAACTATAGACCTGTCTCAATTTTGCCATTATTTTCTAAAATAATAGAAAAAATTCTTCATTCCCAGCTGGCAGAATTTATTAACAAACATAATATCTTATGTGACGCACAATACGGTTTCAGGAAAATCGATCGACTGAGCTTGCTCTACTTGATCAGAAAGAGTTCATTTTGAATAGCATAGAATGTAAACAACTAGTACTCGGTATCTTTATCGATTTCAGCAAGGCCTTCGACTCTCTGAATAGACAGTTACTTTTACGTAAGCTAGATTTTACGGTGTACGAGGTGTTGCCTTAGACTTGTTTGACTCATACCTAAGTGAAAGGAAACAATACGTGTGTATAAACAATTTTTCTTCGACGACTAAACCAAACTATCTCGGAGTGCCTCAGGGCAGTATATTAGGTCCGTTTTTGTTTAATTTATACATAAGATATTGTAAATATAGATCCTTCAGCAAAATTTGTTATTTATGCTGACGATACAAGCGTATTTTTTGCACATGATGATACTGACCAGTTGATTCAAAGAGGAAATAATATACTAGAGAAGATATATAAGTGGGCATGTTCCAATGGGCTATTAATAAACGCAGAAAAAACCAAAGCGGTTATGTTTCGAGCAAAAGGCAAGCAGGTACAAGTAACTTCTCCGCTCTATCTTAATAACAATCTGATTCAAATGGTGGATAATGTGAAAACATTAGGTGTCGTATTTTCAAACAGCATGCTATGGGACGCACAAGTAGAGCAAGTAGCGACAAAAACGGCACGTGTACTTGATATAATTTATCGCAACAATTATCTACTTCCGTTAAAAACAATACTTATTATTTATCATTCTTTGTTTATGTCCTATGTTAACTATTGCTTTATGGTGTGGGGTGACACAACACAAACAAATTTTGATAAGCTTAGTAGACTTCAAAATAGATTCCTAAAAATTATCGCTAAGAAAGAACCTTATCACTCAGTTATATACATGCAACCAAAATATAAACTAATCAGTTTTGAAAATCTTTACAATTACAACATTTGTAGGAGTATAAAAAAAGAGCTGAAGCAAAAAACTGTACTATCTGATTTAGCCAACCTACAGCCTTCGGGAATAAATATGATACCCGTAAGCATAACCTCTGGTTAATACCACGATCACGCACAAATATGGTGACGAAATGGTACGCAATGCTATTCCCAGAATGCTGAATTATTTAAGCAGCATTGATGTAAATATAGAAAACATGACCACAAAAAATGTTGCATCATTGTTCTTATAAATTGTATCATGATGTCGTTTACCCTTTTGTATCAGTTTGACCTCTTATGCATTTTGTAACACATGTATACATAGCCTTTTTAAGCTTCTGATGTTTTGTTTTCTCTTCATGGAAACTGTTGTATCCTGTTTACGTATAGATTATGTAATTATATTGATTGACATTACCATATTTATGTATAGTATGCTTTTGTTACCTTATTTGTATGCCAGTGCTTCTGACCCATTCATTTTAGGAACCGGGAGCTAGTCAAGCTGTTTTAGTGCAGCTTTTACTCCCGCCATCCTTCATGTAGTATAACACATGAAAATAAAGATCAATTCAATTCAATTCAATTCAATTTATGTTCGTCACAGAGTCACGTCGCAAGATACCAATTTTGGTGTATATCAAGCTAGCGAAACGGCCGCCAGCGCGCCATGAGCGTGGCACGTAAGTCATGCTGTACATGACATGTGTTTCATGACTTTCATGTTAACTCGTGTTATTTATGTTCGTCGCACAGTCACGTCGCAAGATACCAATTTTGGTGTATATCGGGCTAGCAAAACGGCCGCCAGCGCACCATGAGCGTGGCACGTAAGTCATGCTGTACATGTCATACGTGTCATGATTTTCATGTTAACTCGTGTTTTTATGTTCGTCACACAGTCACGTCGCGCTATACCAATTTCGGGTAGACCAAGCCAGCTGAACGGCCGCCTGCGCACCATGATCGTGGCACGTAAGTCATGCTGTACATGACATGCGCGTCATGATTTTCATGTTAACTCGTGTTATGTTCGTCACACAGTAACGTCGTGCAATACTAACTTCGGGGTAGATCAAGCTAGCGAAACGGCCGCCAGCGCACCATGAGCGTGGCACGTAAGTCATGCTGTACATGACATGCGTGTCATGATTTTCATGTTAACTCGTGCTTTATGTTCGTCACACAGTCACGTCGCCCTATACCAATTTCGGGTAGATCAAGCTAGCAAAACGGCCGGCAGCGCACCATGAGCGTGGCACGTAAGTCATGCTGTACATGACATGCGTGTCATGATTTTCATGTTAACTCGTGTTTTTATGTTCGCCACGCAGTCACGCCGCGCTATACCAATTTCGGGGTAGATCAAGCTAGCGAAACGGCCGCCAGCGCACCATGAGCGTGGCATGTAAATCATGCTGTACATGGCATGAGTGTCATGATTTTCATGTTAGACTAGTCATTTATGTTCGTTATACAGTCATGTTACGCCATACCAATTTTGTGTACATTCGATTAACCAAGCGACCAGGAGAGCACAAAGTCGTAGGCGGCTAGATAGATAGATAGATAGATAGATAGATAGATAGATAGATAGATAGATAGATAGATAGATAGATAGATAGATAGATAGATAGATAGATAGATAGATAGATAGATAGATAGATAATAGATAGATACGCTCAAAGTCGCAGAAGTTCACTAAGAAATGCTTCGCATTTAAAATACACTCCGCTCTTTGAGAAGCCTGGAGTACGATGTTAAACATAAAGTGCTGAAACGTAATCGTCTGCTCACCGGTCAGAAAGAAGTCGTCGCGAGTGAAATAAAAGCCATAAAAGTGTGAGTCACGTTTTAACCGATGAGCAAGTTGCTAGTGCACACCGTTGTTAGTTGCGCGTAGTCTGCATCTTTCATAAACATTTCTTGCAAATGAATTTAGACAAGATAATCCGCCGGCAGCTTTTTTCGTAGCCTTGACATGCAGTGTTAAGCAGCATGTCTACCGCTCAGAAAAAAATGTGGTCAAAATGACAAGACTGCTTGTCACATCGGCAGCAGCGAGCATGCCCTTGCCCCATAAACAAGAAACTATATTGTTAATCTGGCTGTGAAAGTGTTAAAAAAATGACCGCTTGCCTTAACCAACAGCGAGCGATTTAGGTCTACGGATCGGTACAGGCAAAACACCCAGGCAGATAAACTCATTTTTCTTGAAAGCAAATATCTCTAACTTAAAATTTTATTTGATACAATATTCGTACCTACATTCTTGGTAAGGACTGCCTCGTTCGTTGCAGGCTGCTCAGAGTAAGTTTTCGTCGACTGCTCGCCGGGCTCATTTGATCCTTTGCTCGCGGCATTTTTGATGTAGCACATATCAGCGCTCGACGTGCTTGTGTCTTCAGGCACCGTTTTTCTGAACCTTGCCGTGTCTTCGGTAGACGGAGAGTCTCTTGTCGCGTCCAGGACGTCCGTGGTATTCATAATATGTTGTTGTAAGCTGTCATCTGGTTGCTGTGTGCGTTGTAATTTGTCAGCGCATACGCACCACGGAGTTTTTGGTTGACTGACAGAAGCGTTGACAGCCATCACAGCGTGGAGTTGTGCAGTTACGACAGATGTGTCCAACCTTATGACAGCGTAAACAAAGCGGAGGGCGGCCAGTAATTCGAACGAGGCTTTGGACTCCGCTAAGAGTACGTAGGTGTGGAATGTCGCCCATATGGACCCTATCAGCAAGGGACGATGCCACATCCCGATTAAGAGTCCGTACGTCTTTTATATTTGCTACCTTCCAGCTTTCATGAAAGCCTGCGGTGTCTCTAGAATGTAGTTGTCTTCCCAACGTTCAAGAAGGTACTCAAGCTTCATCTTTACTTCTGCGGGCTCCGGGTGAATCACAAGGCATCTTCGACTGTTTACGAGAAATTCATTGCGCGTCACCAGCTTTCTTTTCTTCAGAGTTGACTCGCATCTCACCTTTCACACATGTGACATATCATTTGGCCAATAGGACTCCATCGAGCCGTTACGACTTTCTTTTAATAGGTAATGAAGTTAAAGCATTAGCGCATGTAGGTGATGTAGCGTGCTTTTGCGTAGATGAACCAAGTGTTGAAAATGCGGTATCCGCTGTCAAAAATTTTCGTATGTTATCAGGACACCCTTTAATATTCTCTAAGAATTTAGGATTATGGGTTGGCTCCCGGGTCAGTAGCTAAATCCGCTTCAAGAAATAATTGCACTGGCATTCAACCAAATAACCATCGCGTGCCACCAGTTGTATTCTGAATCAGTGCTAGTTACTGGATAGAACGCGTTCCTATGATTGGGCGACCGGCCCAGGCATTTGACCGATCCTTGCTGTCAATATTCGAGAGAGCTGAAGCTTCTAATACATTTTAGATGACGAAGCTTTACTCTGTATAATAACTTATGCTTTTAAACTATCTTATGGTCTTCGAATTGCGAATTTCTTCGTTTCTTTGTCAGGTGTTTTTTTAGCGCTTTCCTGAAATATGAATTTGCACCAACTCACCCAACTATCCCCTCTAGTTCGAAATTCGAGTCAATGCTTGCTAACAACATATTCGGGCTAGCAAGTGAGGGAGGGTTGGGATTAATACATCTGTATATCTGGCAAGGGCATTCACGCTTGTCATTTCGGGACAATTCCCTTCCCATAATTCGTTCATTCTTGCAGGTTCCAATTGTTAATTCTTCACGTGACCAAGTTGGTTCTTCACACTTCTCCCCACAACCATGTTTGTCGGGATTTAGGCAGGAAGTTTACTTTTCAGTTTCATTACGGAAAGCCTGTTTTTCTACAGAATACTTGTATACAGTAACACGCAAGAAAACATGCGAAAATGTACTATCGTTATCTTTCCGCTTCCGTTGTACCGCTCATTTTCCTCGGATCTTCCTGGCCCTGATGTACTGAAACGAGTGCGCCAGACATGTATCCCGCCCAATTCAAAAGGTTCTCCTATGACATCTGAAATAACGGCCGAAAAAGAGATGATATCATAGAAAAGGTATTTTTGTTTCGTCAGTAAACTGTCGCCCTATATATGATGTTCCGGAGACAATATAACTTTACTTTGATAGCGGCAAGGACGTCATTCCCTTCTGGGATATCCTTGAACCAACTGTGAAGAAAAATTGCAATCAATTCTTGCACTGTTCGTTATCGTTTCCCAATATCTCTTGATGGAGAGCGTTATTATATAACTTCCCCTACTGGTATGCACATTTTGTGGAACACGGGTATGCAAGACCGTAACGTAGAATGGACCATTTCGTCAATCACACCAATCTTATGAACCGCTATAAGCCCGAAGGATGTTCACGATTAATTCGACATTACGCTGCACTGGTAGCCAAATTTAATCAGGTGCTTAGCCTTACCACCTTTCCTATTCAACACATTATGAACTCTCCCTGAAATAAAGCAAATTATGCTATCCTTCCGAGCTTTTTCTTAGCAGTGTTTGTACGCTTGTTGTCACTGTGCGAATATAAGATTGTAAATCTGTGTAATACTACATTTTTTCAATAAGCATTCTACTAAATGGCGTGACCAAGAAAACAAAGTTGGGTGTAGCGTAATAGACATGACACTTGTTTTCGGATTCTGGAGGCTGGGTTCAAGCGCCAGCGCCGTTAACTATTTTTTCCCGCTGTTATGCATTAGTTTCCTCCAGCACTCTACAGATAGCGCCAGAAGTGCCACTGTAGTGCTTCAACATACTTCTATGCACATCGGCTCTTCTACTGTTCTCTGCTCTTCCACAGAGCCATTTATGGTTAGCAGCTCTGGTAAAGTTGAGCAAGCATGCATAGAATTCTGAAATCGGCCTGTTGGAACACTTTTGCTATGTTTACAATGTTTCCTTTCCTCACAGTTCCCTATCTCCAAACGCGAACATCCCTTGCATATTATAAGTAATGTTCGATGCACGAGTGCTAAGGGATGTCGAGCGCACTTTTAAGTCTGGTACTCGCATTCTGCTGCTTCGCCGGAGGCGGCATCTTTGCTGTCGGCCGAGCCATGGTGCTAGAGCTTTGGCGTCTTCGCGCTCGGGCGGATTGATCTGGCCAGCCTTTTTAATAGAATACCTGATTACCACGCAGAATGCTTGGGTTTGATTCCTGCTGGTTTCCTATTAGATGCGAAGTATCTTATAGCGGAGCTCAAACCGGTGGTGGTGGTGGTGTGCGGCGTGACCACCCTTACTGCGCATGCGCAAACCCTCTCCACAAACCTCCTCTCCACACACCTCCTCCCCTCTCCACACCTCCTCCCCCCGCTCCTCCTCCCCACTCCCCCTCTCAAAAGCGGGCTCGCCATGCCGAAACACGGCTTCGCATCGCCTCATGATCCCCTTTAGCGGGAGATGTTGTGCCCCTCTCCTGCGCAACGCCACGATGAGCGCCAGCGCAAGCGCGTCCCCTCCCCTTCTCTCTCCTCTCTTACGCCCCCCCCCCTTGCGCGCTTGACGACCGCTTTCCCCGCTCGCCCTGTGAAAATAAACGGCAAGGCTAGAGTGAAGGCACAACGCGCGTAGCGTTGCTCTTCGCGTTCCGGACGCGAGGTCGGTAGCATACCCAACGGAACGCGATCATGCAAGTGCACCGGCTTCGCATCGCCTCATGGTCCCAATTAGCGGGAGAATGTGTCATTTTTTTGTTCTTTCCATTCTTCGATTCAAAGCTGCCGATGTCGGTTTTTCTTAGCTCTCACATTTAAATTACCAATATCTGCTCGCGCCGTTCCTCGACATATATAAGCTGTCAATCACCTGTGGCGCATACCCGTACACAGCGACCTGTGGTACAACGTTATTTGTGGTTGTAGTGCTGGCTATTTACAGCGAAAGCTGTTATGAGATCATTTCAACGGCCGTTTTCGGCGCCGTAGTTGTCCGCCGCCGACGCTGCCGCCGCTGGCGGTGTCCGTAACCACTATCGCTCAAAATAAGAAAAAAAAAAACGAAATAAGAAACAAATTCCAGGATGGAGCGGCATTCGAACCTGGGCCCTCTGCGTGGGAGCCCAGTGTTCTACCTCTGAGCCATGCCGTTTTTTTTTTCTTTATTGCCGGTTTATTAACGTCACATGTACATCAGTAACAGACACCACTTACAGTAATAATACACATTGCTACAAGAATGTGTCAAGATGAAAGAATAAAGAAAATAAAATAATAAAAAATAAATTACGGGACTGGCTTTCTAAAATTCCTTAAGGTAAAGTAGTTTCAAGCACCGACATGGCTCAGAGGTTCAACTGACCAGGGTTGAACCTCTGAGCTATGCCGGTGCTTGAAACTGCTTTGCAAAAAACGCTATACAGGCTTCATGTCCGGAAGGAACCACATTAACATATGTAATTTATTGTGGTAGAAGAGTGAAATAACAACCACGCATCACACAACGCGAATTCTGTAACCAGGTGTCACACAATGCGAATTGCGCAACGAGTGGGCTGTTGGATGCTTCCAACCCATTACAAAGGGCTCTACAATAATTCTTCATCGTCATCAGGCATATGGCGAGCCGTCAACGTGAGAGAAGACGACGAAGTTGCGCTTCAGCTGCTCCGCACGTTCGAGCCTAGCGCGTGAGAAGAAGACGCCCGCAAGAACGACAGCGGCTGTGGCTGTACATCGGAGAGCACGCAGCAATAAAATATGTGGGAAAGTGAACGCCTCGTCTCATCCCACAAGTGGTGACCCGGACATCGAACGGCAACGCGCCTCCTGCTCGTCCCTTCGCCAACGCACTGAGCGTCACGGCCATCCCCGTTTCTTCGGTGACTACATTAAGGACTTCAGCAACGTACATTCCAACTGACCATGGCCACCACACCCAACAGTGACGCAACGCCGAATCCCACGGTACACGACCCTGTCGTCGCTACTCTCAAGATACCGGAGTTTTGGCAGGCGGACTCGGAACTCTGGTTTCTGAGCGTCGAGCCACTCTTCCGACGACACCGGGTAACATCGCAATCAGCGAGGTACGACTATGTCATCGGCGCTTTACCACCTGCTGTCATCGCCATCGTAAGAGACATTCTGCACTCTCCGCCTCCTGACAACCCCTACGACACTCTTAAAGCAGAGCTCATCCGCCGGACAACCGAGTCGGAACAGCGTAGGCTGCAGCAGCTGCTCACCGCGGAGGAACTCGGTGACCGCAAACCTACAGAGCTCTGCGTCGCATGCGACATCTCATCGGGGACAACCCTGCTGCATTGGACGCATCCATTCTACGAGAGCTCTTCCTACAGCGACTGCCGCAGCAGGTGCGGATGATTTTGAGTGTGTCCTCCACAGAAAGACTCTACTCACTGGCACAGATGGCCGACAAGATTATGGATGTCGGTGCCCCGTCCATATCTGCAATCGAGAGACGTGATTCTTCCGACTTTGCGCCGGTCCGCGATGACCGCTTAGACCGCCTCCTTCAAGCTAACGAGGAGCTCAACCGCAAAATGGACCAGCTGGCCGCTGAACTGAGCTTGCTGAAAGCCGACCACCGACGCACTACTTCACGACAACGACGCCAAAGCCGCGATAGATCGCCAGTCTGCCTCGCAGCGTCTCTGGTACCACCACCGATACGGGGCACGCGCTCGTGCCATCAGCCATGCCAGTTTGCGGGAAACGCACGGGCCACGCACTGACGGCGGCCAGTGTTGCAGGCCCGACATACAGCCGCCTATTCCACGTCACGGACCGCGTCACCAAGTTCGGTACCTCATCGACACGGGTGCCGAAGTGTGTGTTGTTCCTCCTACGCTGAGGACCGTCGACGACGCCAGACAACGCCGCCTGTCACAGCTGTTAATGGTTCCACCATACGGACCTACGGACAGAGGTCTGTTACGCTTGACATCGGCTTGAGACGCACGTTTCGTTGGATTTTCTTAATCGCCGACGTGCGTGTACCAATTATCGGTGCGGATTTTCTTTGGCATTTTAAGCTTGTGGTGGACCTACGACATAGCCGCCTCGTGGATTCTGAGACCCACCTAACAGTTCAAGGCGTGACATCGAATTTACCACCCTTACGTCTCGTGCAAGCTCATGCCAAAGTCTCTCCGCCGTGGTCTACGCTTCTGGAAGAATTTTCCGACCTCTTCCGTGCTCCATCTCTTGAAGACCCAGTGCGCCACATGTCACTCATCACATTGTGACAGTAGGAGCACCGGTGTTTGCACGTGCTCGTCGTCTCGCACCTGACCGTTACAAGATTGCACGGCAAGAATTCGAGCACATGCTTGACCTCGGATACGTCCGCCCCTCTTCCGGTGCCTGGTCCTCACCGCTACACATGGTCCCCAAACCTCAGGTGACTGGAGACCGTGCGGTGACTATCGCGCCCTCAACAAAGTGACGGTACCGGACCGCTATCCGATACCGCACATCCAGGACTTCACGGCATTGCTGCACGGTTCCACCGTATTCAGCAAAATCGACCTAGTGAAGGCATACCACCAAATACCTGTCGAGCCTTCCGACGTACCGAAGACTGCCATAATAACACCTTTTGGCATGTTTGAATGCATACGGATGCCCTTCGGTCTACGAAAGCAGCACAAACCTTTCAACGGTTCGTGGACCAGGTTCTTCGTGGTTTGACCTGCTGCTTCGCGTACATCGACGACATCCTCGTCTTCAGCACTTCAGCAGAAGATCACGAACTTCACCTGCGTCAGGTTTTCACGCGGCTCCGGAAATATGGACTTGTCGTCAACAGATCGAAGAGCGAGTTCGGAGTTTCCTCATTGGACTTCCTTGGTCATCGCGTGGATTCCCGTGGGATCTCTCCACCGACGGCGCGCGCGGAAGCTATATTGCAGTTTCCACGGCCAACAACTACGAAGAAACTGCGTGAATTCCTCGGCTTGCCAACTATTCATCATCATCATCATCAGCCTGTCTACGCCCACTGCAGGGCAAAGACCTCTCCCATGTTCCGCCAATCAACCCGGTCCTGTGCTTTCTGCTGCCCGTAATACCTGCAAACTTCTTAATCTCATCTACCCCTAATTTTCTGTCTCCCCCTCACGCGTTTGCCATCTCTTGGAATCCAGTCAGTTACCCTTAATGACCACCGGTTATCCTGCCGACGTGCTACGTGCCCGGCCCATATCCATTTCTTCTTCTTGATTTCAACTATGATGTCATTAACCTCCGTTGTTCCCTGACCCACTCTGCTCTCTTCCTGTCTCTTAAGGTTACACCTATCATTTTCCTTTCCATCGCTCGCTGCGTCGTCCTCAATTTAAGTTGAACCCTCTTTGTAAGTCTCCAGGTTTCTGCTCCGTAGGTAAGTACCGGTAATATGCAGCTGTTATATACCTTCCTCTTGAGGGATAGTGGTAGATTACCATTCATGATTTGATAATGCTTGCCGAATGAGCCCCAACCATCCTTATTCTTCCAACTATTGCCAACTATTGCCAACTATTGCCAACTATTACCGTCGGTTTATTCCACACTGCGCGGCCATCTTGCAACCGCTACATGCACTTCTCTCCGGTCAAACGAAGCCGAATGCTTCCATCTCCTGGACCGACGACGCTGAGACAGCTTTCAGTTCCATCAAGGAAGCTCTGGCTAACGCAACGCTCCTCGCGCATCCAAAGAGCGACGCCATCACGTCACTCACCGTGGACGCCTCCGACGTCGCCATCGGAGCAGTCCTGCAGCAGTTGGTCGACGGAGTTTGGCAGCCGGTCGCTTTCTTCTCTAGGAAACTCTCACAGACTGAGTCACGTTACAGCACGTTCGGTCGCGAACTACTCGCGGCCTATTTGGCTGTCAAGCATTTTCGTCACGTCCTCGAAGGTCGGCACATCCATCCTCACCGACCACAAGCCGTTCACGTCTACCTCGACCGCTACCAACTCTGCCCACACCCCACGTGAGATCCGCCAGCTTGCCTACCTATCGGAGTTCACGAGCGATATCCGGCACATCAGTGGCAAAGACAACCCCGTGGCTGACGCACTATCCCGCGTAGAAATCAACCCAACTGGATGAGCGCCCGCCAGTCGACTCTGCAGCCATGGCTACTGCACAACAGGAGGACAGCGACCTTCAGGTTCTCCGACGCCAAGAGAACTCCCTCAAGTTCGAAGATGTCCAACTTCCAGGCTGCGTGATTCCCCTCGTTTGTGACACGTCTACCGGTTTTCCTCGCCCGTACGTTCCAGCGCCATTTCGCCGCAGTGTCTTTGACGCCTTGCATTCCTTGTCGCACCCCGGCATACGTGCGACTGAACGCCTCATCACAGTGCGATATCTATGGCCACATATGAACATCGACGTCCGCCGCTGGACACGTGTTGTCTCAAGTGCCAGCAAACCAAGTCCAGCGTCACACTGGGTACCTTCACACCTCCGCACTCACGGTTCAGTCACCTGCACCTGGACCTCGTAGGCCCTTTGCCCCCATCGGAAAACAGCCGGTATATTAACGTGCGTAGACCGGTTCACGCGGTGGCCTGAGGCACTACCGCTCACCAACATCACCGCAGAGTCAGTTGCCCACGGACTCATAACCGTGTGGATTAGCCGCTACGGAGTTCCCAAGACCATCACAACGGATCGAGGTCGTCAATTTGACTCCGCGCTCTTCCGGACTTTGTCCCGCATGCTTGGTGTCAATCACATCAAGACGACAGCCTACCACCCTATGTCGAATGGCATGGTTGAGCGGTTTCACCGCCAACTCAAAGCCTCGCTCATGGACTCACGATCATTGATACCCTGGACGGAGCGACTGCCACTCGTCCTCCTCGCCCTTCGCAGCACGATACGCACGGACGCTTCTTGCTCCTCAGCTGAGCTCGTTTTTGGCACGACCTTAAGGCTTCCTGGCCAGTTTTTCAACGTGTCTCCGGTACCACCAATGGACGTCGCTGATTATGCCAGTCGCCTCAGGACGCCATGAAAGACGTGTCTCCTATCCCACCACGTCAACACTCACGCCCAAGTTTCGTCAGTCGTGCACTGCGGGATTGCACACACGTCTTCGTACGACAGGATGCTATCACCACCTACAACCGCCTTACGACGGACCCTTTAGAGTTATCAAGCGTTGCCCCAAGCATTTTGTCCTGCTGATTAATGGACGCGAGGACAGTGTCTCCATTGACCGCATTAAGCCGGCCTTCCTCGACACCGACGCCGTCCTCGCAGACGATAAGCCATCCTCCAACACCAGACGAACGCGCTTCGCAACAGTAGAAACTACCAGCTACTCATAAGGATCGCTCCTTCGCGCACTGGCTACCTCGCTAGAGGGGGGGCCCTATGGCGAGCCGTCAACGCGAGAGAATACGACGAAGTTGCGCTTCAGCTGCTCCGCACGTTCGAGCCTAGCGCGTGAGAAGAAGACGCCCGCAAGAACGACAGCGGCTGTGGCTGTACATCGAAGCACGCAGCAATAAATATGTGGGAAAGTGAACGCCTCACGTCATCCCACAGGCACAACACCAACAAAGGGCGCATAATGCCTTGCATGTTTTTAGCGGGTACTAACGGCTATCCTTGAATAACGACAAATGACATAGTGGCTGCTTCCCTACTTCAGAAATATGATCATTTATAGCGTATGGGTTCCTCGCAAGTGCACATGCATTGGTGCCAAGGAAGCCCTAAGCCCATGATCCATTTCCTCAGCTCTCAATAAAGTTCTTCCCCCCCTCTCTCTGTCTCTCTTTCTCACGTCAATGTTATGTTATTTCAGTGTTGTAGGCGTTACTGAACAAAGTAACAATACGTTACTCGTTACACTATAAAAGGAACTCGTTACCGCCCTACTTACCTCAAAAAAATGTAACGCGTTACCGTTACCATTACCGAAAAAAGTAACGGACGTTACCTCTGCCGTTACTCCGCAATC
This sequence comes from Rhipicephalus sanguineus, assembly GCF_013339695.2. Taxonomy (NCBI): domain Eukaryota; kingdom Metazoa; phylum Arthropoda; class Arachnida; order Ixodida; family Ixodidae; genus Rhipicephalus; species Rhipicephalus sanguineus. Next base: position 36,588 of record NW_023615251.1, read on the forward strand.
ATAAATTTTAATCGATTGTCTTGCTGCAGGAACCCACAATAACATAATTTAATCTGAAATTTATGTTTCACCTAAAACTTCTAACCCAAACAACGAATACGCCCAAAATGCTGATTTAATGAGTATTACTTGCACAAATGTACCGGACCTTATAGCAATAGTATAGTGGCTTAAAGTTGCCTTGAGAGTTACGTGTGCTGGCCTCTGACTCTGACACATGGTGAAGCCATTTTTCTCAATGTGATATTATACAGAATATGAGATTCAATCATCAACGCTATTCGCAAAGAAAGCATCAATGAAATCTCAAGAAATTTACAATAATTCTGATGGTGTGCTTCTGCTAGCAAATAGATGCGGAAATTTTGTGGTAGTAAAGAAATGCTTAAATGGGCTAGTCACGTAAAAAAATATCTGTCCATAAATATTTTTTGTTCACTTTAACCTGTATAATTACAGCGAAAATTGCGAGCGTTTATGCGAGGGTGTTCAAGATCAGCCTCACTCGTTGAGGAGTTCAATAACCAGAAACTTCGCTGCAGTTGCAGATAGAAAAAAAGCTAAATTTATTTTTAAACAAAGTTGATAAGTCTTATCAACTTTGTAGCGACTATAAAATGTCGCATATTTAGACATTTTTCAAAAACAGTTTCCTTAGCTCTACAAGTTTCAAACAATGTTACTTTACTCTTTGTTGCGCATACATTTCATACACAAAACACCTTCTTTGTAACGATAATATTTGTGTTTTACAACGTCAAACTTTCGAAAATCATGGCAACCAACTAACCCATAAGTACATTTTAAGCAGGTAATGAAATTCGTCCGTCCGGATTGATTATGTTTTATATTTTTCCCTCGTAAATTATGCAGTTAATAAGGAAATTAAGTTCTTTTACGGGCTACTGGCATGGGACATGCATAAAATATAAAATACTCAATCAAATCTAAAACATTTATTTTCGGATCCGTGCCGATCTCTCGTGGAATCATCCGTTTGCAATAACCACGATTACTACATTAACTGCGGTAATGTCTGCCGTGTAGCTACCTGTAACCGAGGTTAGCCGTAACCATAGTTAGCTTAACCGCGGTTAAGGCTGTTCGTGTGACAGCGGTATTAAAGGGACACTAAAGAGAAACAATGAATTGGTTTAGATTGATAAAGTGTGCTCGGAGAACTCTTGTGTAGTTTATTTCACCACCATAGGTTTGTTTAGTAGAGGAGAAAACCAAGTTCAAAGTCTCCTATTTAAATTTCGCGCCCAACTTTGTAATTCATGACGTAAAAGGTTTCAAAGAGCATTTAACGTATTTTGGCGCCACTGGCTCGACTAAATTTCCACAAACTCGTTATGTCAAGACTCTGGCCCCCTCAGAGGACAATGTACTTCGATTTAACCGATTAGGAACTACGTGGACCCAAGCAGGTGCCGGCAAAAATATGTGACGTCACGGCAAATGGTGCGGGAATTCCAAGGTGGCCTCGCCACCTGTATTTTCTTTTTGCGCGTTTTCTCGCTTATTAAGCGTCTTCTCGCAGCAAGCGTGGTGTTTTTGGTATCGTGGAAGACTACTTTACTAATGCGAGAAAAATCGTTTTGCTCTTTAGTGTCCCTTTAAATAATGAGTAAAAATTTTTTTTTTTGGGTTACAAGAAAAAATTCTACGTTTCGCGTCCCGCTCGCATTCTTTTTCAGGGTTTTCTTCCAGCCGGGGGTCACGCCTACTCGCGATCGGCAGCGCACCTGTAGACCGGTGACGTTACCGGCTGTCGCCTGGATGGGCCAGAATTCCACAGAAAGCCGCTCGACGCGGGAGTTGTCGAATTCGATGCGGTGGTCGTTTACCATGCTATGCTCAGCGAGTGTACTCCTTTGTCACGCGAACTTGCGGACATCGTTTTTTTGTTGTCGCAGCCTCTCGGGAGGGTTCTTTGTTTCCCCCACGTACAAAATTTCACGATCGGCTCGTGGTATGGAGTAAACCAGCCCTTGCGCTTTCTCTTCGGCGGCCTGTCCTTTGGGCACGAAAAGGCGCAGGTGCCAGCAATCCACCTGCTACATCCACTTCTACGAGAAGCATGTCCGTACAGTTTCTCATGGCGAATTATGCGGCTTTCATCAAGCTTTGTGTGGCGATAGCCCTAACCTCCACACAAGAAGTCGGCGCGTCTTAAGAAATTGGTCCCCACAATTTCCACAAAAAAAAAAAGGCGATTCCGCCCGCGCTTTCTTGGTCAATGCCTGGCAGGCCGACAGCAGTCCGACGCTGCGACAAAAGAATTTGTCGGGGCTAGCTCTGAGAAACGGCACCCCCAGGATAAAAAAAGTACGAGTAACGTGACACCACACGTTACCGAAAATTGTTAACGTTAGTACGTTACGCGTTACAGTTTCTAAATTGTAACGAGTACGTTACTAAGTTACCGAAAAAGTAACGCGTTACCGGTACGCCGTTACTTGTAACGCGTTACCTCCAACACTGGTTATATTGCATGGTGCGAAAGTGAAATAGCGATCGGGCCTCACACAATGCGAATTATGTAACTGGTGTGTCGTTTAAAGCTTCCAACACATTAAAGGGCTGAGCCACAATTCTTTATCGTCAACAGTGATCACGTAAACAAAGTGCACATATGCCTTACAGATGTGTAGCTGGAACCTCGCTTATGCGAAGAATGACGAATAATGGCGTTGTAGGTGCTTCTAACTTCACAAATATTGTGATTTATGGCGTAGTGGGTACCTTGCTAGTGTACTTGTATTAGTAGCCCCAAGTTTTCAACGGGCTCTAGAAATGCCGATCTTCCAGCTTTCGCTGTGACTGTGCTGCGCTGTCCGCGCAGGCCTGGCGTTTTTATTGATAACAAAGCAATAAACACTACATGGGTGCTATTCTGGACATTGTCAAATTCCGCCATGTTGATGATTTGATTGGTCACGCGAGGTCGTTCGCATATTGGCGCTGCAATGGCGTTACGACACAGGAATCCGCGATGACGTAACGTGCCAAAAAATAGTTAATTTTTTCCGAAGTAATGCTTCGTAGTACTCTGTCATGTGAAATAAAGGTTTGGGTGGAACAACGAAACCGAAATATGGTACTGAGCTGTGCCTACGGTCACTTGCGGTTTATCGAAACTACTGCGCTTGACGAAGAGCCGCCATGTCTGCAACACGATTGGACATGGCGCTGATGCGCCCATTGCGTCACAGGACCTCACTTTTGTAGCGTCAATTTGACGTTGCGTGACGTTGCATCCTGCCAAATTTGCAGCTTAAAATGTGAGAACGATGAAGTGCCCAAAATTGGGCGCCATATTGGTGTAAATTGAGTTGCTTGTTCCATGTGCAGCCTCACATACGTATGTGTAGATGTCATTCCGTGAGTTACTTTACAAGCATGTTTTCGGTTAGTAATATTAAAGTGTTTACATGAAGCTTGCTTTTAAAATAAAAGGTTATTGTTTAATTTGGCTTGTTCGAAGTTGCGGTTCTCGCCGCAAGAGAACGCTAGATAAGCGAAGAAAAATGGCACTGCCCTTTGTTGTGTATGCTGGCTGCAGGAAGAAGAGAATTCCGCGAGTACCGCGATGCTTTTGTGATGACCGATCAATTGTTCAACTGCGGTGCCGGCTGACGAAGGACACCGTGTGATGGCTGTGCAGGAAGCTTCGCCAGGACCTGGAGAGGCGGCGTACGGACACGAGAAACAGCCCCGACCATCTTGTTGTTTTTGTGAGCTACGAGTGCTTTGCACCTTCGCTTGTTCGCCACCGGCAGTTACCACGACGCGATCGCGAACAACGAGGACGTGGCGACGAGCTAGTCCAGTGTGGGTCTCACGATTCATGCTGTCATGGAAGCGATCGTCGAGCGCCTCGGCAATGAGTGGATCGCCCTCCCTGCCAAAAGGAAGGCTTTGTCCACATAGATGCAAGATTTGAAGGCTGCGTTGAGGTGGTCGACGACACGTTCGTGTGCATAAGTGCGCCGTATGAAAAGGACGATGGCAACAAGGCTGCTTACTTTTGCCGCAAGAACTTTTACGCCCTCAGCGTCATGGTGGTGAGAACAAATTTCATCTTATTCAATCTCGCGCATGCTGTTAGTAGAATGCAAAGAGGAACGTGAAAGACAGCTTTTCGCCACTCTCCAGTATTTCGACATTTGCCGTGGCTCCAACTGCAGTGATAGAAAAGAACGCAGTAGTCGCGGTAAACGGAGTTTCCGTCACTATTTAGTTTTGGCAGGGGTGACGTGACACCATAAAAAGTTCATCGAGCTTCATATTTGATCGTGGCAGCTTTTAAGAAAAATAATGCATGAAAGGAAATCAAACGTGCTGATTGCGCTCTAATTTCATAAACAGTGATATGCAGACATGCAGTAACTGCCACATATGAAATGAAAGATACAGCTGTCGAAGCTGCGCTCCGAAAGCAACTCGAGAGAAATAAGTGCGTTGGACCACACAGTTACAGTTGTTCTGCATGTAGCTGGTTGTATTGCTGTTGCCGACTTCCTTCCAATGCAAACAACACTCTGCAGGTATGTGACCAACCCTGCCGATGACTGCCCTCGCACTCGGGGCCCGTGCACGACGCCTTTATGTGGAAGACATCCACCGTGAGCCAGGACTGGGCAGTGGACGCCGTGGCCAGGTTGGTGAATAGCTGCTTGGTATGCAAGCGTGAGAATGCTTGTGTGGTCTTAGTGTAGCAAAAACATTATTCATGGTAATTTTATTACACGCTGCATGGTTCTTAACTACTCAAGTCTCTTTGTCCAAATTTCTGCCCCGTATGTTATTACTGGCAGCTACCTTGGTCGAACACTATCTACTTTAGTGGCACTCGTGTTCCCTTGAATGAAAATTCTCTCATGCACACATTTGAGAAAACAAGTCATACTGAGACCCGAGGCGGCACACAATAATCCGACTTGCTCTCAGTGTATAATTGCAACTTGTCTTTCTATGGTCATGGGAAAGACTACTAGTGCAATAGAAAGGTCAAGCATGAAATAAACTTTCATGAAGATTGTATGATCCTTTATTATAAAGTGGTGAAATAATAAATAGTAAGCATGCGATGATACAGAAAATGCTACACTCTGAGGCTATGTTAAAAAAAAGAATACATCAAATACAACTGCCATAGATGTTGTACATTCATAAATACAATTATGTGTAGAAAGGACAACTTGTATAAAAATACAAATAAGCAAGCACAGCCATGTGCTATATAGCAATAAAATAAGTCAACTGACAACTCAAAGGTATTTCAGTCATGGTTCATAAAAAGCACTAAAAACAACTCAAACGGTTGCAAAAGAAACCTGCTGTCACTTTTCATTGACGGCCTAAGCACAAAAAAAACTAAGGGAAACCAAGCCTTGAGTGCGCTGACCGTCTGCAGCCGCACATCAGTCCCATGCAATCAAAAGAAAGCACAACACCCTTACCACCAAAGAAGATGCGCCTTCTGTCACTCGCCCCTTCTTCTCTATGAAAGAAGTTAAGCTGCAGTTCAGTAGCTTCGTTGTCATTCCTCCTGACGAAGGAATTGAGTTGATAAAGCCATTTTTTCGTTGGAGCATTTCAAAAGCCGTAATTATGTAACCTAACCAGACAAGCAATTCTGTGAATATGTCTAGCTGTAAAAAAAGGAAAGCAGTGCATATCAGTGACACGATGTCTTCGAATAAGTTAAAAGAAGTGAGAAAGGAATAGTACATATTCATGTATACATTCATATTATGCTAATTGGAACACTGTCCTCCACAGGTGATAGTGCATACTCGCTTCAACCTTGGCTGCTTAACCCCATCCCTGGAGCACATCCTGCAGAATCCTCTGCTGCCCGATTCCACCGCACCCACTCTTCACTGCGGTGCGTCGTATAACTGTGCACTGGAGTCCTCAAGGCCCACTTTCGGTGCTTGCAGAGGTACAGAACACTGTACTATGGCCCACTCTTCACGTCGAAGATCATCGCAGTTTGTGTCGTGCTTCACAACCTCGGTGTTTGGCAGCAGCTGCCTGAGCCAGACGACATCCCTTGCACTGAAGAACTCGAATGAGAATATGCGGACCTTTACAACAACAATAGCGACGATACGGCTGCAGTAGACATGACCAGGCGGGCAAAGGCAGGATCACGCTCTGTAGTGGTTCACAGCTGGGCACGACTCGATGTAATGGGGTTTACATTCCTGCGAGATGTGCACAGAAACGTGAAACACAAGAAGCTCTTGCTGTTTCTCATGACAAAGTAGCCACTTGCATTGTGTTCGATCCTATACCTATCCCCTGTACTTGTGTTCTTGCAGGAATTGTATTCTGACAAAAGCTTCATTGTGTTCGTTCATTGAGAGCATGCTAATTGTACCAAGCAGTTAGGCAAAAGCATGCTCAGCTTCTGCCGCAAATCATAGCAGGACTAGTTTGTTGAGACCATAGTGACTCTGTAAACAGCCTGTGTTATTTTGCAGCAGTGCATGCAACATTGAATGCCATTCCAGAGCATTGTTTTCAGCACTTTATTCACAATGCGAACCCGTGATGACTGTACGAGTCTGGCAGGTGTGTACAAAAGCTCTATTCATGTAGTAGCCACTCGTACATGCAAGAGCACAAGCTTGCTGTGGTTGGTAATCTATGTAAACGCTTATAGGCACAAAACGAACCAGTACCGAAAGGGGCAACGTGGGCACAGCACTGTGTAGCTACTTTCTGTCCTGGTTTCTCTGGTGGACTATAAAAGTTTACATGCAAGAGTAATACATGATATTTCAGAATGTATTGTGAGTCAATTGATCTTCTTCTGTCAATTCATCATTGTGAGTCAATTCATCATCCTTGCAATAATAAAAAGCAGTCAAGTTGTCTCATTGCTTACATCATTGTCTTATCATTCACTGCTGCCAACAACAACAAAGGATGCCTCTAATATTGTACCAGCCAGTTTTGAAACCAGCACATCTGCATAAAAGACATCTCTTTGAATGCAGTTTGTGCACTTCTTAGTGTGCCAGTCCAATGTAACATCAACTGCATGAAATACTACAATTCCTCTTCTTTATCTGTGGCCATTATGCACTTCTTATCCGTATGTTGTAAGCAACGTGGAAGTACCTTCCACAGTTAACACCTTCGGAGGTGCATCACTTCTGTGGATTGAGATTCGCCTAGACTTTATCTTTCAGATTCAACTGATCGCGCGTAACGTGAGGTCCTGAAACTTAACTCTTATTGCTTCTGCTTATGTATATTTACATGATTGTAACTTTTACTTACAGTAGTCCTTACGCATCCTCAGCAAAACATATAGCACCATCTTAATGATCACGACAGTTCAGGAAGATACTTCGCGCATCGGAGACGTTATAAATAACTCAGCTGGCTGTTGGGCTAGTTGGCACATTACTTAAGATAAACTAGACGCGGAACAGCCACCGCAACAAAAAAGACAGAAGGAACAGAAGGGGCATTATTAATACTTGCAATGCTGTGCAGCTCCTTATCTCTATAGCGCTTCTGGACGCCGCGGGCCCTGGGAACGAAGGGCCACCGCAGCCCAAGACGGGGTCGACGCGCATACTTGTAACGATGCGGGCGTCGTCCACCGAAACGTGCGTCGCCAAATCGAACGGCCCTCCGCCTGTTCTCCTGCAATAAGCATGTGCATAGCTGAAACTCAACACCACCCGAGTGAAACGCAAGCTTACCTGACTGCACCGTCATTCCGCGCCTCGAGCTCGAGCTGCCACGCCCATAGCCGCCACTCCGGCGGCGGCCTGCTGCTGGGGCCCAGGCGGTAAAGGCGCTCTGTCATCGTCTGTCACGGCTCCCGCGTACCTCCGGTAGTAAGTTGCAAACCACCCTCCCCATACGGGACGATCGGTAAAAAAATGCAACATCGCGGCCCACTGTTCGCGATCTGCCGACATAACCACAGAACACCTACACAAAACAACCAGCGAAATAACGATGTCGGCAATGTCGACGCTGGCTTGGCTGGCTCGCTTATTGGCTAAAAAAGTTACTATGGCTTTGTCGCTCATCTCCAAATATGGCGCTAAATTGCAGACGATATCGTCTGCTTCACAACTTTAAAACTAAACGCTTCACTTTTCTTTTATTTTTTTGTTGCATTAACAATTTCAGATACAAAATACTATTTAATTGCACGTTTCTTTGCATCTTATGTCCCCTTCACGTCACGTTTCGCAAGCATTTCATGCGTTTGCGTCATCATTGTGTACACGTCACGCCTACGTCAAATTTGACAGAAAATGGCGGAAGTCCAGAATAGCACCCCATGTGTATTCCAACGATACAGGCCCATATCAGGTTAACGTCACTTTTGGTTCCATTGTTGGCTCCGCTTCTATAGCAGTCTAATAAACATTACATTTGTATTCGTATGATTCCGCAAGCTATATTCAAGCGTTCCTCGGTTCCTGAGGACTAACGAAAGTTACGTATGACATTCACATCATCGCACTGTAAAGTGCACTTCCTTTCTATAATAGGGACGTATGTGCTCTATCTTGAGTGCTGACGTTACGCCAGACCATTAGCTAGCCTTTAAACGCCAGTGTTGTCGACGTGCCTAGTAAGCCGACGATGGGCACAAAACATAACACTTACTAAACATGTCGATCCACCTCGTGACGCTTGCCTCAAATTAATAAATACAGCATAGAACTACTGGCTGATTGCTCGGCATTAAACCAATTCCCACAAGGTGTGGTATCTGCCAAATTTCTTTCCATATTTTTCTTTCTGCCTTTATTTCTCTCGTTTTCTTTTCTTTCTATGATATGTTTTACTATCTCCCCTTTCCCTCACTTCCATTTCCCACTCATTTGCTATTTTTGCTATGCTAGCCGCCCGCCTTCGGATGGCGTGTACGTGTGTTGGAATCCCGCTCACGAAGAAACTTTTTCTCTTCGAATCAGGCACGCTTTCACCAAGCTTCGCTTCCTCCCAATTTCCCGATGGGGCAACGGTTCCTGCTTTTATTTTTTTTATCTCAAACCTTCCCTCTCACCTTCAATTTGGAATGACCCCGAATTAAGATTGTTACAAAGAACACAAGGCTCACATAAAGAACACAAGGTGAGCGGGTCCGCAGCGCAATCTTCGCTGTTCAGCACCTGGACCCTACCTGCCGTTTTCTTTTACGCCAACTGATCTGATCAAGCAACAGCTGATGGGCGCAAGCGGGTAGCGTTTGTGGTGGTAGTCCCTTCACTGTAGCGGCGCCTGCCCGTAAAAACTTCAGAATTTTCCTTAAGGTTTCGTGTTTATTGCGGAAAATAGCTGGGTGCCTTGCCCCAGTTTAGAGTACTTCATATTAGGGGCATTAGTTCAGAAAAAATTATGTAAGAAACTTGCGGCACAGCTACTGCTGAAATGAAGACAAGGCAGTTATCGCTCCTACATATTTGGCTCCATTTGTGGTGGACAGCCTGGGCAAGTTAGCTTGCTCTCCCACAGAAGGGCACGCGGTGCCGCAAATCGACCACCACTTTCCTAAAGAAAGAAATAGAAGAGCGCGTAATAATAAGCGTACAAATTTCTAGGGGTGTGTGAATAGTGAAATGTCATCTCGATTCGAAATCGAATAGAATAGAGCCGAATGGTGTCCAAAGATATCTAATCGAATATCGAACAGTACGTACATTTACACGAACCCTGTACCGCCACTTACAGCAAGACAAAAGGAAGAATCAGGGACGTCACGGCTTGGTGGCAGCTTTATTACTCGCGTGTTCGGAAGAGTATTCTTGGTCTGCTTTTATGGCGCGCAGGCATGTTGACAGAAGGGCCGTCACTCCAGTTAGCTGGGCACTCCTAACCTCCTAACGGCTAAAAGGAGGGGTGCGGTAGCTAGCTTTCTTTCCCCTATGGTCGCGGAATACGGCTTCAATTGTGCTTCATCTACGGTCTCGCAGTAGTGCTTTATCTCAATGGGTACTCGGGCCCAACAATTTTCGGGCGCCCGTTCACAGCAATGAACGGACGCCCGAATCATCCATTATCCACGCGCCGGAACGATGGGAATTTTTGAACGTGTGGTGCGGTGCGGCAGTGGCGAATGCACAGCGTGACCAAATTTTTATATCTGAATCCTATCACCGAGGGTTTCGCGGGCCGAAGTCGGAATGTATTACAGCGCCTGCGGCATACGGGACCAAACTAGGCAAGAAAAGTCCATGCCTTCGTTTCAGAGGCAAAGTTGTGAAGTGCTTGAAAGTTTTGTCATGTTTCTTTTTTTGTGTGGAAATTACATAATCGCCTTTAAATAAACGTGCGCTCGCTTTTGTACCAGGATATCGCTGAAAGTTTTAACGAAGGGCCTACTGTACCGATGTTAGCGTTAGTTTTAGCCACCCCACCCAGCAAAGTTGCATCATTGGTCTTTGTCGCGTTTTAGATATTCGTCCTGTCGAATTATTCGAAACTTCGAATACCAGCTATTCGAAAGTCGAATCGAATTATTCGGTTAGGTATTGTTCGATTCGAAAGCGAAACTCGAATATTCGCACACCCCTACAAATTCCCTAAACGAGCAGCGCGGCATACCGCAGTCCCGCAAGAGTACGTAGTGTTTTAAATGAAATACCGTAAGCTTGGCAATGTTGGTACACTCCATATCAGCATCTAGCGCTCAAGGACGGGGTGAAAACCGTCGATGACAGGCGCTGTCTTCTTCGGCTGTCACTCGGTCCTTGCCTTCCGTTGTGCGTGTTGGATGCCGAAGACACACTATTGAGTTGAATAAACTTTATTTGCCCAACGGTTGTTATTGTGCCCGGGGCTAGGCTGCCAGGGATCCACCATTCGAGGAACATCTTTCGAGGTCCTCGGCGACGGCCCTGCCCCGCTGGATAGCCCACTCCTGGTCTTCGGGGCCTCGCTGAGAAGGCGGTTCGCCATCGCTCAGCAAGGCGCCCCGCTTTAGAGGGTCCTTCAGCTGTCCTCGTCCTTCCTCGTAGTCTGTCTTCATTTCTTTCGCATTCCCAAAGTACATGGGCCACATCGGCGCGTCCGTGCTCGCACCACGGGCAGCCAGGCGACGGGTACAGCGCGGGCACAGGAGGTGCAGATGGTAGGGTTGGTGAAAGTACCCGTCTGCAGCTAAATGGTTAACCATTTGTTTTATACCTGCCGACAACTCTCTCTGGCAGCACAGCCAACTCTGCTGAGCCAAAGCGCACACTTTTTCACTACATTACTGCATGTAGTCCTCGAAAGTAATTCTTACTAGATTACGTACCCTGATTGCAAACCAAATAACTATTTTTTTCCTTTTGATGGTCATTAATTTCTGCATTGGGAGATTGCGATCCCGCGAGGGATTTGCGTCTCTTTGGTGTCTCTTTTTTTCCCGTATCGTTTTCGCCCTTTCCCGTACCCTGAACAACGATGGCGACGATGGGTTGAAGCAGGCGCACTTCGAGGTTTGCAAACGAGTGTGAGCGATTGTTCTTGAGTTGATAAGTATTCATCGAGCAGAAAAAAACAAAACAAAGTACAGATGCCATTCGAAACATTTCGTTGTCCGCATCGACGTGTGCTGCCACGTTTCGCTCTCTTTTTTTCCGATGCTACCGTTGCTTCCCAACGCTAAGAGCATTGGCTTCTCCACTGTGCTCGCTTTACTCGCCCAAAGCGTGTTGCAATTCTGCTGTGCTGCTCACGCTAAGAGCGTTGGTTGCTGCCCTGGCTCGCTCTTAGCCAACGCATAAGCGCAGACGCTACGGGGGGCCGAGCAGACGATGCGGCGCGGATGAGTACATCGTGAGGACTGCTCGCTCTTCCTACTGGCCATGCAGCCTCGTACCTTCCACAGTTCTGCAACCAGCTTGTGAGATGGAGTATAGGTAGCACGCGGGGGTAGACGCGCCGGTCCACGAAGCACTGGTTTATACCAGAGCACCAAAGACGAGACGAGTTGCCAGCGGCTCTTGCCCGTCTGCCTGCGTGTGTTGAGTTTTGTATGTGTCATACAGATGCTTTTGTTATGGAGCGCGCACGTATACGTTTACTTATTCATGCTGGTTAGCTATATCTGGTTATGGCAGAGAACGGCGAAAACGGAAATTCACTGAAGATCCAGCTCTTCTCACCGACTTGAAAGCATCGCATTGTCATAGTGAAAAATAGTGGTAGGTGGTGATGTTGCTAACAGGCAATACGAGGAAGTGGGGTCAGCGTAAACAAGAGTTCAACAGCAAGACCGACATGCGGCCGCACGCCGAGAAGTGGCGCCGTCAGTGCAGAAAGGAAAGCTAAAAATATCTCTTCCTGCAGTGAAACACGTTCGCTTTCTGCAATTTTGCACACGTTTAATAATTCCGGGCATTGTGGCCTAGGGTAAGTCCACCTAGTCATCATTCGCAATTTGAAAAGTGTGTGTGACATTATCTGTGTCTGTGTCACAAAAAATGTGCCACAAAAGTGCCTGTGACACTGTCTGTGACATATGAAACTATAAAGGAAGCACTTTCATCAAATAAATCTCAGTTGGTAGTCAGCACTCGTCCTATGGTTTTGTGTCTTCAGTCCCGTCTCTCGTGCTGTTATATTTTGCAATAGCGCCATCAGCAGCTGAAGGAATGATGACACGGAAAAACCGCCATATCGGCACCGGGCAGTGCGGTTTTCCAGTGTGACCGCAGAACAAGGACGCACAACGTAGCACATAAGAGGGCAATGCAGACACGGCCGTACAAAATGGAAGGGGATGCGTGCGCCTCCCCCAAGAATGAGTGGGCGGACTGCGGCCAGCTAGAGGGAGGACGTGTGCGCGCTTCTGTTTCCAGCGTGCACCTAGCGACCAATGTCAGCGAACTTGGGACGGGCTACGGCGAGCAATGCAGCTCGCTCTGGTCAGTGGACGGTGCCTATGGGCACACTGCGCTTCTAACTCTCCGCTGACGAGAACGCCTCTAGCGGCGGCGCGCGCGTCCGTGGATGATGGAAGCTTTCGAACTCCGCGGCCGGTGACAGCGTTCGTGCCAGCTCCTTCCTCTTTTTGCGCAGTTTTGCGAAGTGTTTGATTTTTTCGCGGTCGTCCCATGGTTCAGCGTCGCAGTAACAAGGTTTGTTGTGTTGTGGGCTGTCACAATACCTACAGCAACTCACCTGGAACAAAGTTTTACCGCTTGCCGAAGGCTCACTGCGAAACGGAGAGACGCCAACGTTGGGTACAACTTGTTCGCCGTGACAAGTAAGGCTTTTTGTCAATTTATTCTCTGCAGGGTGTTACGTTAATTCATGGGAGAGGCGCCCATGGAATGAAATAGCTTCAGACCTGCCTTAATTGTGGTACGGCCATTTTTCTACAATTCCCCCATCTGTATCCCACAAGATGGCAAATAAACTTATTATTATTATTATTATTATTATTATTATATTATTATTATTATTATTATTATTATTATTATTATTATTATCATGGTCTCCAATGGCAATATTTTTTTTTCACTCTGAATCGTATCGCGAAGACGTTGTTTATTTCTAGTTCTTATTTCATGCGCAGCGTTTGATGAAACAGACTGGGAGCCCACAGAAAATAGCAGAATTTGCAGTAGGCATTTCGCGGACAATGCTGAGGCCAGTAAAGAGGAGCACCCAGCCTGTCTCCCAACGATTTTTTCATCCCTCTACAAACGACGGGTAACACTTATGCTTGTTTTGCATCTTGTTTAGGCTTGACAGCGATCAATATTCCTGCTTTCTAGACAAATTCGATACACAGTTTATATCTTTAGGGCTGCTGTACCTGTTTAGCACTTGACATGCTCGTATGTTATTTTTGTTAGCTTTACATAACAAAATCTTCGTGCTAACATCAGTTTTCTATATCTCTGCAGGTATACGGCCACTGCTGCAGCGTGTTTGCACTAGCTGACTATGCCTGCTCTGCAGTCGCATGTCGTGTCAATGACGCATCTGTTTCGAGAGAGCTTCAAAACAATAAAGCAGAATGAAATAAAACAGACCATTGAATAAAAATGCTTATTTATTGCCGACTTGATGGCCTCCGACGGAGCGTTGATGCGCGTTTGGCACACACACTGACCCGTCGAAACGCTTCCGTCCGCAGTGACAAGTTCTTTATTTATGTACATGACCTGCCTCCTACAGAAGCCTGTCTTTATCAATGATTACTCCCTTGAAAAATTTATCCAGACCTTCGATGATCTGAAAACCAGCCAGCAGTTGCACAGGGACGCACGCAGACGAAGCCATGCTTGCACAAGCAGCCGCGCATGTGGTCTGAGCGGGTCTGAGAGGACACGTTATCACCCCAAGGACGCGGAAACGGCCGCGTTGGCACTGAACACCGCCGCGCTGGTGGAGCCCCCTATGCAAGCGCAGTGTGGCCATAGTGGGTGCTCGTCTCCAGCGGCAGCTCGGGGACATGCTGCAGAAAGGCTCGCTTCGAAAAGCGGAATCTGCTCAAGAATACACCGTTGCTGAACTCTTCCACTGTATTTGACAGTTCCCGAGGACTCGCAGCGTTAATTGCAAATATGGACGCCCATCGCGTACGTCACATTTTCCTAAACGTGCGACAAAACCGAGTGGATCTGTAAAGCTGCTTGCCTGATCAGCCATAAAAAGCTGCATAAGTGGCGTTTTCTGGTATCTGCCGAGCTACCTTCTGAAATGCTTCTTTATCATGGCGACAAGGATAAGGAAATGTTGGATTTAATCATAAGGTTCCTTTATGAAGCGCGTTAAGGCGTCAATAAGGTCAGGAAGACAAAAGATAAGAATACGGTTGGTTTGTGAATACGGGCCCAACTCACGCGGGGAAGGCACCTCGAGCAGCGGTGAGGCCAAGGAGGTTACCGCAAAGAGCGTTTACTGCACAAATCCACGCGTCTGTGGCGGCACGGCAACCCTGTGATGGCGTTCGAACGTGGTCGTTGTGGGCATGTTCAGACATGTTTCTGCGCTTGCATACCCCGCACGCTCACTTCGGCGATCCTCTTCTCTCGCAGTGGAACAAAGGAAGTGACGTGGCGGTTTCGTAGGAATTTCTCGCCGTGAATAAAGAATTAAGGGTGGCTCTTCTATCGCATACGCCAAAGATCCGCGGGGCTGGGTAGGCCCAGCAAAAAGTTACATTGAGCAAGAGCGGCTATCCTAGCTGCGCTCGTCTTTGCCGTTCGCAATAGCAGACCCACGCTTAATCTTTTTTTTAGGCTGAAGTGCCCGACCCAACGTGGGAGGAGGCCACCGGGCGCTAGTCGCGTCTCTCAGGACTATTAATAAACTTTGACAAACAACCAACCCCACCTGCCGTTTCTTTAGCTAAGGTGCCCCTAGTCAGGAACAGCCGCTTGACTCGGGCGCAGGCATACAGGCTTTGTTACGGTAGTCCGGGACTTGTATCGGCCGTCACCGTAATATCTGAGAGTTTTAAAAAAGGCTTGGCATTTCCTATGAAAGATAGCCTCGTTTCATGTTGAAGTCCACAGCACTTTTAGTTTAAGCGCATACTATGAGAAATAAGTTATCTCAGAAACATGCTCAAGAGTCGGTGCTAAAAACGAAGACCGTTGTTGTGTAGGTCTTAATTATTCGGCTCTATTGACAGTTGTGCGGCTACATTCTCAATCTGTCATTACGGAAAGAGATCACGAGAAAGCTCGCTGGTCTCCAATTGTAGAGTTCGCAGTAATCTAAATCGTCATCCACGCAACGAAGAAAACGAAACAACACAGCGGTTAATAACCAGGACACTATATAATTTCCTTGGTAAGCAAAACGGCTTACAGCTCTCACATAAAGCAGCACTACGCGCCCATAGAGGAAGATAAGACAACGGTGCCCACTCCGCCACCGTTAAACGTGGACGAGGGGTCAGTATGCTTCCCGTACGGTTGCCATACTTCCCGCTAATGCAATGCGTTGTCTTCCTCTCACTTCCCCTTCAGTCAGACCTTCTCTCCTTAGTCGTTCACGTGTCCTCCTTCCGCTTCACCTTCTCACGAGGCTCGTGTTTTCCGCCTGGTCACGTGATCGTGGGTACGACGCAATCATACGCTTCCCATAAATTCCTGTTAGGCAAGCATGTGTGCACAGCTCACTGGTTATGGCACTTGTGTCGCAGGTGCCGCGACCTGTTTTAGCGAACTACGCTGGCACAAGGTTCGAAAACACAGCTTCGCTATAAAAACACAGTTCTTGATGACTGAAGATATGGAACGTGTTTTCCTATCTTTGAATTCAGAACTCGAAACGCGCCCTCCTCACCGGCCTCAGCCAAGACTGCTGCTGCCCGTCGACGCCGTCGCATTCCCTGCTAAAATGTTGTGAGAGTCTCGTGAAAATTATTGCGTCTACGAAAGTCGACGAAAGTCAATAGCGGCCATGTATGCAACGATATTTAGGAAAATGCGTGTTGCGTGTATGTAGGTTTTCCAGTTGAGCAATTCTCGCTTGGCCGTCCTTGCACTTTTAGAAATGAAACCGCTGGCTTTAATAAAACTGCGTTCTACGTACCTTCACAATGCAAAATATTCAATTTCCCTCGAAAAATGAAAGCTTTGCTTTAAAGTGCACCTTTGCACGCTGACTTGAACTGCTGGTAGGCTAGGGTTACATTAAGAGATGAAGTTATTTGCTTTGCAAGAGAACTGAGCAGTGATTCGAGGTATTTCTTCCAGCAATGCTTCCTCCATAATATATTGTCACGGGGTCGTGACATCGACGAAGGCAGCCGACGGTGTGTCCAAGATGAAACTCTTTATTTTACCGAGCTTATGGCCGGGAAACGGAAAGTCAAACTACAGCAATACACAGTGCACACCGATAGCGCCGAACAGAGCGTTGGCCGTCGATAAATCTGAACCGCGGCAAGGCGTGTCGGCATTTATACATGTGCCATCGAATGTTCTAGCCTTATCACTGGTGCCGCGTTAGTTCGAGAATGATCTCATCTGTTCGCGTTTGCGCGCTCAAGCCAACAGACGATCCTAAAATAACCTCGAATGTTCTCAGACATTCAGGTGCGGTTTCCGCAAGGCAGCAGCTACACGTGCAATGGGCCGGTAGCAGAAAACACAGAAAGAAAGGAGAGTCTGTGGCAATATCAAGACTTTTGATAACAGTTATGGATATGCAATTTCTGATAACGCTATTTCACAAGTATTAGTACATGGCGTGGGCGTTTCTACGAAAGGTAGCTTAGAAAAACGCATGTTGGATGCGCTTGAAAGACTAAACGCGAAATAGACTGTAAACTGACCACTTGCCGTAGAAACATACGTGCAGGAGCTCTGCCCCTGTAGATTTGCTTGTGCTGCCACAGAGGCATGTCGCAGGTGCAGGCATAATATTACAGCCGCATCGGCAGCGTATTAGTGGACTGAACGTAGTGCCAGTCGCTCAAGCCGCAAGAACGGAGGCGCGGAAGCAAGCGATGGCAAAAGCTGTCATCACGCATGCAGTAAAAGCAGTGAACTACGATTGCTATGCAATGGCACAATTGAAAGTTGACTTCGACTTCGATTTAGTTGCGATCGATTCGTTTTACAGTGAAATTTCAACTCGCACAAATGAATTTCCTAAGGATGGCTAAATTCTTCAAGGCTAACGCCGTTACCTGAAATAAAATGCAACGTGCTCCGATTTTTTAACCGAGAGACTGCCCTTAAGAATAAAGATTTACATGATATAACAAGAAACGCGTCACACGCAAACAAAATCACGAATTAATGCCTAACGTCTAATACGGGTCGATGAAGTGGTCCTTCTGTCCATTCACGTTAAGTCCTGAGGGTGCCGGATTGGTTATTCGCTTCTCACTTTAGTGATGCTTCAATGACTCATGTAAGCCATTTAATTGCAAAGCTCACTAATGTATCAGCGGCACGATTTAATATTTCTCTTTCTGCCCCTAGTATCGAACTTGGGCAGTGAAAGATCTCCAGAGGGTGCGAAATCGACCTGAGAGGGCTCCTGTTCAAAATCAGGGTCTCCCGCCGTGCACAAATGCTGGCACCTTGCGGAGGTTCCTGCCGCGCAAGGAAATTGTCGGTCTTCTACCACCCGCTCACTTGAAGGACTTTCAAGTTAAACAGATAATCTCAGAAAGAAAATTGTACAACAAGCTTGCTCCACACTTTGTCCTTCAATGAAAGACCAGCCTCTTGTCGCACCTCTTCATTCGGCTCCATTGACATCCGTAAATTTCTCCTCGCGTTGCGCTGCAGCGAATACCTGGATAGCTTACTGCTGTCCCATAGTAGAGCACCTAGCACTGCTCTAAATCGGCAATGACTTCCTTATAAAAGAAAAAGAAAACGCTTAGTGGCAAGGGTAGTATTACGGCGATGGCCTTCAATGTTTCACACTCGCGCCGTCCGTCCGTCCGTGCTCTGGAACGGTGCCAGCTGTCGCCGCTCCCCTCACACTCTATCAGAAATCACGTGAAGGCACAGCAGCCCATAGCAACAGTTGCGCGTTACTCCTTCCAACGCGCGTAGCGCAACCGTTGCGCAACGCGGCGGTGGCGTCAGTCCGTGCCCCCTTCCTATCTCTCAGAAATCACGTGATGGCATAGCGCCGCGCGCCGCGACGCTCCTTCGTCAGACGTCTCGTTCCAGGAGTCGAGTCCGGTGATGATTACACAGCAAGCGATTCTCAGAAACGCCCCCAGAATGTGCATTCCCTGATGCCACTGCATAGTCAGTCGAATGGCCACAGGCTTTCACCGAACACACTATGTAATTTACAAGTGTCCTCCAATTTTTATTCCCCAGCTAGGCAACAGGGAGTACCGCAGACCCTTAATAGACTACATAGTGCTCAATTGACATACCGTAAACTAACTATTGTTGATATATTACATTTTAACATTTAGCGCGAAACACAATATTAGGAGAGAGTGAAAACAGACGAAGACAGCGCCTGTCTTCGTCGGTTATCACTGAGACCTTGTCTTTTGTTGTGTAAGGTGCGGAAAACGCATTAAATGGTTTACCAAGTGTTCTAAACCTGGTGGCCACTTTCTATAGCAGCACAGTTTACTCTGTGGAGCCTTAGCGCACACTTTTTTACTACGGTGCTGTATTTCGTCCTCGAAAGTGTAACCACGTTGATTACGAAGCATGAAAGAAACTATACAATACCAATGTATTTTCTGTTTAGGTTGAAGACTTTTCCCATTGTCAAGATGATTATATTACGAAAGATTTTCGTCTGTTGTTTCTAGTTTTTCGGTGTTGAGTTGTACGGCACAACTCAGAAAGTTCCTCCCGGGAAGGATCAGGTAGGAGCCGCATTCTTAGATATGAGTCAAGGGAATACAGTCCCTTGACCGTAGAGTATGTGAACCGATGTTTTTCACTTCTGCAGTGCCATGAAGAATCATCAGTAAGATCCTTGTCAGAGATACCACAGGACTTGGCAACCACTGAAATACGACGAGATATCCTTTTACAGTCGCACAGTGTAGCGTTTCTCGTATCTTCATCAGAAGTTGTTCATAGAGTCCACGACAAAGTGCTGACGAAAGACATTGCAGAAGCGCCTTCGAGTCATAGAAAACTGCTCATCGATTAGCCGGATGGGTTGATGTAGTGAGCGGCAGCTCTGAGGACAATAGGCTCCGAGCCAGTTGATGTGCTCACGGGATTAATCTTCTAAGTGCGGTTGATCTGTCGTGATAAAATAACGGCTGTGTCGATAGAGCTCATGTGGGTGACAGCGCCATTCGTGTAGAGGTGAATTCTGCCAGTATACAAAGTGTGAAAGCTACCCAAAGCTTTGCTACAAGGCCTCGGTAGAAAGGTCTTACTGTGTAGCATGGTCTTACATTTCCTCCAGGATCGGAGGCATTGCAAGGTTTCTGCAAGTAGTGCGATGATGTCATCACGTGACTTCCCGTTATATGGCGTCATATGGTGAAAGTCATGAAGTGAAAATGATTTCTTTACAAAAAGTCATGTTGACGCCGACGCCGTTGGACACCGGCGGTCAATTTTCGCGTTTGACGACCGACCTAAAGCTTTAATCGTCAAAGATTTTTTTTCCGAAAAACAGCTTCACATGCTTTCCAGAAGCGTTATTAGAGAGTTTGAGAATTTGGGACCCAAGACGCTGGCCCCCAAGCTGCGTTGGGCAGCCTGCACTTTGCGTTCGGATGACCAGCAGAGTTTGGGAATTGGGCCAACGCAGGCTGCGTTGGGTGAAGCGCATGGAGCGCCACGCGTGACGAAATTAAAATCATGCGAGACGCGGGCCATACTGTCTTCTCGCTGGTGAACCAAGACGCCTTGGGGCCCCACGCTAGTTTTCGATTTTTGCGTCTTGGGTCAGTGCGAGCCCAACAGTGGCTTGGGCTCTGCGCATGTGCAATGGCGGCTCGCAGGCTTCTTGGGTCCCCAAGCTCTTTGGGGCCTCAGTTCTCAAACCCTAGTTTTCAACATTCGTTGAGGCTCGGGCGTTCGGGACGCTTGCGCGAGCGTCGACCAATCGTGTGTGGCAGAATTCAGAAATCCTGTGCGGCACACTGTCACGCATCACATACATGCAGCTCGTGGAAATGATTTTGTTTTCTTAGCGGCAACCTACACGACCACTTTTTCTTTTTCGTAATCTCACACCCTTCCTCCAGCCTTTAGTTTCCATCGACCCCGCATGAAGTTCGTTCCACTTAGACCCTGCATGTTAGCCCTGAGACCCATGACAAGCTGACGCTTTCAGAAACGGCACAAGGCGAGCGGATCTGCAGCGCAAACCTTGCTATTTTCGTTTGTCCCGAAATGACAGATTGCTCCTGCAAGAATGCCCCCACCTCCCCGAAGGGAATCGTGAGGAAATGCGAATGCATTTCTTGAGCAGAGAGTACACGGCGTAGTAATTTATTGGCGTAAAGCTGGACACATCGACGCGCTCAAGTATCTCCCTTCTGGGTGCCTCTTTCAACGAACGCTTCCTACGTGCGTTCGTAATCACCTCAGGGATGTTGCCACCGCCTTCAATGCAGCACAAACGCGTTTAGAACGCGCTGTTTCAGGCTGTGCCAAGGCAGCGCAAACGCTACAAAACGCGTTTCAACGCACTGCATTGAGGCGGTGGCGCAGGGAGGAGAGAGAGCGAACGGCGAGAGAAGGAGCGGCGAAGCACTGTACCTACCCTCTCCACACACGCGGGAGCTCCGCCGAGCAATGCCACCTAGAAAAAAAATTGCGCTGGCCAAACTCCCGCGATGCGAGCGCCCTCACATGCCAGAGCGCGCTCCTCCTCTCCGCTACTCCGCCCGCACCACCTGCTCGGTTGCTAGGGGCGAGGATAAGCGCGCGCGCCCGCAGCTGTTGCAATGGGAGAGGGAGTGAGAGCGGAGATCGCGCGGACAACGCCGGATGCCTTACATAGCCCGACTAAGAAATGCATTCGCATTTAAAATTCCTTAGGGCACACTTACAGTGTACACTTTCTAGGATCTTCAGCTAGGGCTTGGCACAAAAAATTGGACCATCTCCCCGAAGGGAACCCTGATGGGCTGCGAAGCAGCAGCGGTGCGCACAGCGTTGATCCGGTGGAAACGGGCGTCGACGCGGGTGCTGGAAGAACGGTTTGAAGCGAAACTCGGTGTAGCGTTTACTCGAGTAAACGTTTGTCTGAAACGCAAGACACGGGAGGTGGGTTGGGTTTCGTGTAAGTTTCATTAAAGTTTGGCAAGACTTCGTAGTCGTTTTTTTTTCAGAGTCGATACACGGGCGCTGTACCGGACCAGGCGCGCGTTTCGCCTTGACTACCACGGGTCAAGCGAGAGAGAAGCGACACGTTCAGAGGTGTTTCGAGCGGGCGGAGCAGCCGGCAGCTGCGGGCGCTACGGCGAGCATGCTGGGGGTGAGGGAGAGAGTGACATCAGCGCGCACCTGCGAGGGAAGCGTGCGAGGGGAGCATGATGTCAACGCAAAGCTGTGGAGTGACCTACTTGGCAACGCTCCAGCACCCACGGCGAGGGGAACGCGTTGCGGCGCATTCGTACGGACGCACGTAACGTACGGCGTTACACACGTGAGTCAAACAGCTGCTTCGCATCTAAACCGGTCATTTCTCTATGGTACCTGTGCGGCTAGCTAGACGTTCCTTAACGACGAGAGATAACTGGGAAAGCTCGGTTACCGCCAAAGAGCTATGGCGGTCGCTGCTCGAGTACCTGGATGACCCCGCGGCTCCCGTCATTAGCACCAGGCTCCGTCTCGAGCGTGACAGCCAGAACGTCAAGTCGCACGACGCTCATTAAGGCTGCTTTTCCTGTACCCCCCACATCTTTTTAAATGCGAAGCATTTCTTAGCAAACCCAGGCACTTTGGCCGTTTCTATCTACGTATCTATCTGTCCATCTATCTATCTAGCCGCCTACGTCTGGGTGCTCTCCTGGTGACTCCATACCTTGTAATATACAAAAATTGGCATAGCAGGGATCAATGTATGGCGAACCCGATTCACTGGTCATGACATGAATAACGCGAAACACCAGTCGCGTAGGCCATGAAATACTTTCTCTCAGTCACGTGTGTCACATTCCCGCATACCAGATATATGTTTATGAGGGTATGTGCCACAGGTGATACAGTCTCTCAACCAACACAGTGACCGTGAACACAAACACTAGGCATGCAAGGAATGTGAGAATAACAATAATTGTTGGGGTTTTGTCCCAAAACCTCGACATGATTATGAGAGACACCGTAGCGAAGGGCTACGGAAAGTTTGACCATCTGGTGTTCTTTAGCGCGCACCAAGATCGCACAGTACACGGGCATCAGGCATTTGCCTCCATTGAATTCCGACCACCGCGGCCGGGATCGACCCCGCGACCTTCGGCTCAGCAGTTGAGCACCGTAGCCGCTACACCACCGCGGAGGACGCAAGGAAAGTGACGAAGCTGAAGACAGAACACCCTTGGAAGACGTTCAACTACTATCCACTCGTCCCCATGGTTCGCCACGTGGACCACGTGATTACACGAAACTGGCGCCAATGCTTCCTACAATAAATATGCCGAGAGTACCAGGCCTCTCATCATTACCGTGACTTCAACATCGATTATATAGACCCAATAACGCCTGGTCCTTATACTGCGTTGAAAGATGGTTTGGAGTGGACAGGATATCAATAGACTTTGCTGCCACGTCCAGTACAGAAGGCATCATAATCATTTCATCGTAAGAAGCATCCAAGATTTCCACCAGCTGTACTATACCTCGCACTTCACTATACTTAGACCGCTCGTAACCGCGATCACGAACGGATCCGATAACAAGTACGGTTTAGCAGGTGCTCGCAGGTCACGTTGATGATGACCTTATTCAAGAACTGTTAGAACCCCTTCCACACTACACACTGGTTCGTGAAACGGTTCGTCCCACGGTACGTGGGATCCGCCGAATTTATTAAAATATATTTTCCCACCTCTCCCCCTACATTCACCGCAGCCATCCAATGGCACAAATGTGAATAAACGGGTTAACAACAACAACACTTGTCTCCCACAGCAGAGCTCGCGGTACACGAAACGATCACCCACATAACTAAAAAAACTTGGACCATCGCTTCGAATGGAACCCTGATGGGATGCAAGCAGCAGCGGTGCGCACAGCGTTGACCCGGTTGAAACGGGCGTCGACGCGGGTGCTGGAACAACGGTTTGAAGCGAAACTCGGTGTAGCGTCGGTCGAGGGTCTACCGCGTCTTCTGGCGTCCTTTCCATCCCAGATAAACGAGCCGAAAGAGTGTTTCCACTCGACGTGCGGTCGAGCGTTGCGGGCGGTGGAAGTGTCAAGCGAGAGAGAAGTGACACGTTCAGGGGTGTTGCGAGCGGGCGATCAGCCGGCAACGCGGGCGCTGCGGCGAGCGTGCTGCGGTTGAGGGAGAGAGTGACGTCAGCGCGCACCTGCGAGGGAAGCGTGCGAGGGGAGCGTGACGTCAACACCCAGCTGTGGCGCATTCGTACGTTGCGGCGCATTCGTACGGACGCACGTAAGGTACGGCGTTACACACGTGAGTCAAAGAGCTGGTTGGCATCTAAAAGGTAAAAGAAACAAGACAAGGGTGATGAATGTGATGAAGGTTTAGCGTTTCGGTTGTTTGAGGCAGAGCCTAAGATCAGGAAAAGACGTGCAAGTACGCGCATCAAAAGTCCAGTTTCGCCGCAAAGCCGAAGCAATCAATGCGATAGCACAATTACAAAGTCACACGAACACCGAGCAGCTCGATACTTGCAGCGCGCCCATCACCGCAAACGACTCACGAAAAGAACACGCACTGGATGACCACGAACCAGCAACGGTAAGAGCTCGACACTTGAAGCGCGCTGCGCTGCTCAAGCACAACGAAGGACGCTCGAAAAGAATGCACAGGTATACACAGGACGAGCGCGAACTACTGTCCCAGTTACTAGCCGTGTTTGAGCGGCGCGCTACAGCTCAACGCACTTAGATATCTAGATGCGAAGCATTCTTTAGCGGAGCTCAAACCGAAGGTGAGTGCGGCGTGACCATCCTTACTGCGTATGCGCAAACGCTCTCCACATACCTCATATCCACACACCTCCCCCTCACCACTTTCCTTCTATCACTTCCCCCTCTCCCCTCTCCACTCCCACTCTGAAACACGGGCTTGACATGCCCAAACGCTGCTTCGCATCGCCTCTCTCGCATCGCCCCTCTCCTGCGCAACGCCGCGATGAGCGCCAGCGCATGCGCGTGCGTTCCCTCACTCTCCTCTCTTACGCTCACCCCCCTCGCGCGCCTGACGACCGCGTTCCGCGCTCGCCCTGTGAGAATTAACGGCAAGGCTAGAGGGTAGACACGACGCGCGTAGCGTTTCCTCTTCGTTCAACGACGCGAGGTCGGTAGCATGCCACAACGAAGGTAATGGAACGCGATCGTGCAAGTTCTCCGGCTTCGCATCGCTCTTGGTCCAATTTGCGGGAGATGGTGTAATCTCTATTTTCTTGAAAACTGCGGCGCGTGCAGTGGCCCCTCCGCGTCTCCTGCTCGCGGTGGCGTTCGACGCATTGTGTACCCGGCGTTGGACATAGCGTGTGGGTACACAATGGCCACTTTTAGGGGCGAAGCTCCTTAGGGTGTGGTCGTTCTCTCCTTTGTAGTAGTAGTAGTAGTAGCAGCAGCAAGCAGCAGTAGTCGTAGTAGTAGTAGTAGTAGTATGTGCCAGCTCAGTTTAATGAACTGCTCACTAGATGAGCAATTCGCTAGATATCATAATTTACAAGACTCGTAGTGTTCCTTTTAACGCGATAGCGTTGAGAGCTCGTGCCGCAGAAATTCCGCTGTCGGCGTCGGCAACCGTTGGTTGTGAGCGAAAAATCATCCGTGAGCGAAAAATCGAGAAACTAGCAAATAAAATAAACGATAAAATCTCGGTCCCAATGAGTATCGAACCCGGGCCGTTCGCGTGGCAGGCAGGTGTCTTACCACAAAGCCACGATTTACTTGCAGCTGCTTCGGAAAAGAACACTACATAAATGTCATCCATCTTGCGCAGCGCACGAAATTGACAAGGACAAGAGAAGAGGACGGGACAAGCGCTGATCTTCAACTGAAAGATTTTATTGAAAGACAAATATATATACAAAACACACGTGCCACGCAAGATTACACTCGATCAAGATGGATAAGTTCCAACTCGCCCGCCTATCAATCTACTACAATAAATGTCATGTAGTGAAAGTAGTCTCAACGCATTTTGTTCGGCAGGTGTCACGACAAAACGAGCCCATACGGCGATTGCAGGCGCAATAGCGAGGCCATCAAACTACGTCGAAAAAAGGCCGGGATAGTGCAGCCATCGCCGCTAAATACACACACGAACTTTCAAACAGCTCTAAAAACGGACAACTATGTCCATCTAGCGGAAAACATATTAAGCCAACGCAGCAAACGCTAGATAATTGCGCCATCTGTGAGTCATTGTGAGAAATATGTCTCGACTTTTCATGGCATCCGAGAGGGCGGGCGCGCGGCGTATATCTTGGAGGCCATGCGACTCTGCTTTAGATCGAAAGCCGTACAATTCGCGCGCGTGCGTGCGTGTTGTTTGTGTGTGTGTGTGTGTACAATACCACATAAGTATGCACTTAGTGGCTGAAGTGCGCACTGGGGGCCGGATTTCGCTATCGCGTTCAACTCTTAAAGGCGAAGCTTAGGGTCCCCCAATTTTTATTCACACTAAAAGACATACTTGCGGCCGATACTCTAGTGAGCTTAATGTACATAAAGAAATTATTTCTACGAAAAACGCAAAGCACACCTGAGCCCGATTTGGTTTTGGGACGCTTTATGTGCAGTAAACCCGCGCATTGTTTGTGAGGCCAGAGCCTTGCGCGATCGCGTTCCGTTGGCTTTCGTTGGGCATGCTACGGCCTCGCATCGCGGACGCGAAGAGGAACCGCTACGTGCGTCGTGTCTTCCCTCTAGCCTTGCCGTTAATTCTCACAGGGCGAGCGGGGAACGCGGTGGCTCTTGGCACGCTTTCTCTTTCACATGGCAGCGGCCACTTTCCTGCATTTCACCGATGACAACGCGGTGATAATGAAGGGACCACGTAAACCAACACTACAATAAATGTTTGATGTTTAATATATACACGGTGTTTCACACTCTTTATATGATTAACTGGACGAATTTCACGGCAGAGTTTCACGGTTTACCGATGATTCCCCCCGGAGCCTCGCTCGCCCCACTCATAATTATTCACCCCGTGGATTTGCTGTGATTTTTTGTGAGCTTCTCAAGGGCTGCTTTCAAAGAGAAGCAAAATCTAGGACCATTGCTTTAAAGCGCACACTGCGGGCAATCTCGCCGGTAATACTGCACACGCGGAAGCACCTCGGAGATCTACACACCGCCAGTGTTCAATGGTGTATATATAGCTGACTTGTTTATTCTACGCAGCCGGTGGCGCGTGGCCGAGTTGTTTAAAACCGGCGCGCTACGGCCAGTCACCATGGTGGCTGGCCGTGCGCTTGTTTCTGGTGTCGTGGCTGGCAACCGGCAGCAGGAACCCTGCTCGCCAACCTGGACGGTGAATTCTGCTCCCAGGGTGTTTCCGGACCAGGACCAGCCTCGGAAAGGAACTCCTCGCATGCCGTACGCCCATTCCGACAACGCTGGCGACCCTTTGAACGCTGTCGAACCCTGGTGTTCGATTCTGTAACTCGCAATACGGACCTTGAAACCAGCGTGTTCTCCCTCCGGGTTCTCCGAGTCAGCCGCCATCTTTCTCGTCCCTCTACCGCCTCTACCGTCAGCCGTACAGCCTTATAATTGGTCGTGCTCTTTTCTCCTTTGTCCGCTCACACGTGCCATTTCCCGCCAACGTCGACCTCTTCTGTGCGACGCACGTGTCTATTGCCTGGTGCCGCAGTCTTGTCGACTTTTTGCGTGGTGCCGCTGCGTGTCCGCTGTCGTAACCGTTTGCATCCCTCGCTACGCCACAGCACTGCACAAAACACGCCAAACTGTCGCACTCATGTCAAAATAGGTCATCACAATGACCACATTACTATTCATTTGCCAGGTTAATAAAGGGCTAACCGCTCCACATAAACAGAAGAGGAAACCAAGTGGGGTGATTGCCTGCAAATTTCGCAAGGCTACATCTGCGGGCAACCTACAACATCCTCGTCACCATCATCATCATGCTCACAGCCAAGGATAAGAAAAAATTAGCGCCGACTCCGCCACCGCGCAACGAGCACGAGGGGATAACTGCCTCTTCTCCGGTAAACATACCTTCCGAAAACGCAATTGCCGACGCGCATGCCCAGCTTCCCTTGGTCCCATTTACCCGATTGGGCAAGGGCTTCTTAATTTTTCATTCTTTTATTTTTCGTGTCGAAAGGCTTGTCGTCACGGCGGAAAGGTAGCGAAGCACCATTTCCTAGTTTCATGCAAGATTCACGTTACGCCTAACTGAGAACTACGAGCATTAGAAAGTTGCGCATCCCAAAAAAAAAACGTGACTGACAGAATGCTGGCGTGTTTGAAACATTTCACTTGTGACGGCTTCGTTCTGCTTCGAGAGCAGGCTATTTTATTTTTCATGTGCGTGTTATTTTTTAACACGATACGGACTTCTCGAAAAGCGGTGCGTACAGGGGTGGTCAAAAGTTCCCAGGCCGCAACGCCTGGCCGCGGAGCAACGGCTCGCTGTTATCGGGGCGCTGCGATCGCAATCACGCCTTGGCGCACGCTGGCGTCGAGCGTGTGCGTGGGGGGAAGGGTGCATCTCTACTTCCTTTCCTTGCTCTCCTTGATAAGAGACCGACGTATAAACTTGGTGCGTCATGTTCCCTCACTCACCGCTCTTCGATGTTTTACTACCGTGCAGCGTGTAGCGAGGCGGCAGTCTTCCGGAAAACTGACGCATCATGATTGCGGCCACATTTGGCTAGACACCATTACCGTGGTTTTGGGCTTCTTGGAAAATAATATCATGCGTTTAACTTTCCATTTTCACTGCGGTGGCTCTCTCAGCCGTCTGCGCAGGCCAATTCGCTGCATACGAACACGGTCGGAGCCTCATCAAGGAGAGCAACAGAGAGAGAGGGATACACCCCCCCCCCCCACTACGCACACGCTGGACACCAGCGTGCGCCAAGGCGTGATTGTGATGGCAGCGCCCCGATAGCAGCGAGCTGCTGCTCCGCGGCCGGGCGTTGCGGCCTGGGAATATTGACCACCCCTGTACATTTGCTAAGGCAAGCGCTTCATATAATTAAGGACGTCCATGAGAATCGTTTGATTGTTTTGCCGAGTAGGGCTGGTGGTCAAGGTAAGCGGCTGGAATATTCACGCTGACGTACTTTTCTCCGCATAAAATGTAACAGTAGTGAAGCCTGATGTATATCATGACAGACACGGACGTCATGCGCGCGTTTTTTCTCCTGTATGAAGTGAATATTTCGCTTTGATCCACACGGCTCATTGGCAATTTATCTGCTAGCTAGAATTCTAGGAGAAACAGCAAACAGCGCTAGTTCCAGCTTCTTGTGCGTCCGACCCACGCACAGCTCCGCTTGTTTTCTTTTCCCACACTGCGCATGTGTGTGTTTGTGTGTGCGGGTGTCCATATAACGTGCAAACCCCGCAGGCCGGCAACGAGGCGGCACACGAGAGCTGTTGCGAACGCCGACGACGCTCGACCGAAGTCACACGCGGGGAAGGGTGCGAGGAAAGTATGACTAGCTACAATGAAATACCGCAACACTACAAGCTAGGAAGACGCAAATAGTGACAACAACACCACAGAATAAATAAAAAACAGGGAGTTGCGTGGCGAAAACTACAAACACACACTTACCAAACCAGGGGTGAAGGAGCATGAATGCCGGGGTGTGTGGGGGGGGGGGGGTCAGCGCTTGAGCAGCTATACTCGGCGACAACTTATCTTGGCATTGGAGCGAAGGCTACGGAGGCGGGGCATCCGCACATTTGTGTTACTGCGCAAGTAGTTCGGCATCTTGCAGCCGATTTCAGTTCCAGTTTCGGTTTTGCTTGCTCGCATCGCTAGAGCGTTTAGCAGTACGTCTACATGCAGAATGGCAACATCAGTGTGCGTAGATGCATCTACCTACTGTACTGTATATTGTCACACGGTTGTTACGTTGACGAAGGCAGCAGTGGGCGTGTCGAAGATGAAATTCTTTATTTGGCCGAACTTGTGGGCGGGAAACGAGTCAGCCAGAGCATCGTCTGTCAATAATTCTGACAAGTCGTAAAGCGTGTCGGCTTTTATACATGTTCTATCGAATGTTCCAGCGTTATCGCTGGTGGCCACGTAATCTCTAGACTATTCGCGTACCGCGCGCAATCATAACGGAAAGATCTAAAACAATCGTGACGCTTCTGGAACACCGCATCGCGGTTTGCGCGGAGCATTTAAACAGTCTTTGGGGTGAAGTCCGTAGACAACAAAAAAGACACATGGCAGTATGATGAACGCCGCCAAGCGCACACCGCAGCCTGAATACGGTGTTTCCTCGATTGTAACTCGATCACGATTGTAACGCGAGGGGCGACTTTAGTAGCAAAATTTGGAGAAAAAGCTCGCATTGTATTCGAATAAATACGGAATGCAAGTACCAGGGCTGGGCAGTATCGCTACAAGAGTATCGCGATAGTATTTCGAGACACTTTTGAATATCTGTATTTCTGTATCGAGATACATGTGAAAAATTTTGTATCTCAGTAGTGAAATACATTTACGATGTATCGCCTGTATCGCGATACTATGCAGGACATGGTATTTCGTTACATTGTCTTTTGTGTCGGAAATGGTTGAGGCGTTTCCAATCGGGAATGGCGTTTTTTTTCTTTTTTGTGACAAGACAAACAAAGGCGCGCCGCCGGTCGCCGACAGATAGGGCAGCGATGGTTTCCTCTCAAGCACAGAATGGTCCATGTGGTAAAGCGCGCGACGCCGCAGACGGCAGAATCGCGGGGCAGTGTTGTCGGCCTCTGCGATGAAAGTCGCTGTCTCAAGGTCAGTGCAGCACGCCTAATTTTTTTTTTGGTGGCAAGCCATTACTTCGCGACCCCCCGCGCGGAGACCTCCTTGGAACAGGCTTTGCAATGCTTCGCGTGCGTTCAGTTCTCAAAGCGGCGGCACTTCCAAAAGCAGTTCCCGTAGTCGCGGCGCAAGTGGCTAGAAGATGGCTATCTTTGACGCGCTATCAGCCACCTCTCCAATGTCAGGGTGCGTTCCTAATTGATTACATGCGTGAAACGGTCTTTTGTGGTAGCAGGCTCCCCCCCCGCAGGAGCCGACTTCGCCTGTTGGCTGTTGCGGCTTTCTGAAATGGGTGCTGGTAGCGTCGGTGGTGGTGACAGGTGACAGCTTCATTGAAGCCGACACGGTCAAACGGTTTAAGATTCCGAAGATGGGGACAGACTTCGGATTCTGAACAGTCAGAATAACCCAAGTGATGGCGGAAGCGTTTCGGTATCTAGATGACCCGAGAAGAGATATCGCCACGCTGCAGGGCAATCCGGCTATGAAGGCGATATTTATTCACTATAACACGAATTTGTGCTCGCCTTCAGCGGTAGGCAGACTTTTTTTCTTTCGTGAGTCTTGTGCTGAGGCTTAACCGACGCTGTTTGAAGACAGCCTATTTGAGAAGCCTACACAGCAATCTTCTCAGCAAAGCAGATCTTCAAAATAAATGTGTGCTTTTTCTCAATTCACTGGTATTCATTAGTGATTCGAGTGATTTGCTTAAAGAGTGTTATTTCTAGCATAGCTTAGTTTGTTCGCCAAGTATGTCGATTTTGGTGTCCAATCCTTGTTACTGTTGCTGTGAAATAGTGTATTTTTATTGCAATTGATACTTGTAATTATGTCATTACTAATTATGTACTTTGTCCACCCCCTCCCCTGCAATGTCTTAATGGCGCTGAGGGTACTGTAATATATAAATGCACTGAATGTTTCGATGCGCTGTAACTTTAATTACAACATTATGCTGCACTAATAAATGTCTTTGCGTAGTATGAGCATCCTTCAAAAAAAAAGTATTCCAGTATCTGTATCGCTGTAACTGTATTCCGGAATACTTTTTTCGTCTTATTGCAAAAGTATCTCCGAAATATCCCGTTACGTTAAAGGCAAGTGTATCTCAGTATCTGTATTTTAGGCTTCCAGTTCATGTATTTCGATATCTGTATTCCGGAATACTTTTCTGAGTATCTCTGCCCAGCCCTGGCAAGTACCATGATGCCGCTGAATTGGGTTTAGATTAAGGGGAGCTCACGCTTAATTAAAAGAGACTGACGCAGAATATTTTATCAAGCTTCGCTGGTCACACAGCTTCACAGAGCGTAGTTTCTCGGCCGTAGGTATTTCATTGCGCATGAAGTAGCTGTGCACTTTGCGCCGCAATGCTGCCAACGCAAACGTGTAATAGCGCAGCAGCCGCGCCTTGCCGGTGATGCGCTTCTCAGTTTGGCCCGAGAGATTCAATTTCTTGCGCTTCGGGGAGGCAAGTGGGCACGCAGAGCTTCAGCCTTGATACGCTTAACTGTTCGCTCACTCACTCCGGTGAGCTCGGCGACAGTCCGGCACACTGCATTTGAAGACGAGTCACGCTGACGGCGCCTCACTCCAGCGATGACATTGCAGATAACTTGCGTGGTCTGGTTTGATAGCCACTTTCTGTCACATTTAGAGTACAGCTTCTTCGGAGAACGAAACGGCGAGTTTGCGGCCGCACACGGTTCAGGCCAACTGTTCAGGCGGCATCGCAGACGCCATGTTCACTGAGACGACTGAGACTCTGAGAGAGCAGGCGTGAGGAAAATGTGGTGCAGGCGTGAGGAAAACGTGGTGCTGTCCAAAAAATAAAGACAGAAACAAACTTGAAGTTTACAATAACATTTTTTCCCGAATGGCTTCCCATACTCGTTCTCTTTTTATAACGAAGAAATCTTTATTTATTCGAGCTAGGTAACTTTTCGAATTAGAAAATAAATAGGTACTATTTCTTCGCGCGCGCGCATGCAGGCACTTTGGCTCTGTAGCTTCCACAGTGGTGCCAAGAAAAGTTGTCGCCGAGTATAGTGTAAATATTGATCACAAGGGCGTGGTCGTGAGAGCTGGCGTGCGCGCCATCTCGCCAGACACCACCAAACGCCTCAAATACCGTCTTACGTGCTGTACCTCACCGCTTCTCGTTGTGAGAACACACTACACGCAAGCGATTGTCTACCTGGAGCAGACGTACTCCCTCAAAGCGCTTTCGCAAGAAACAAAAAAACGGAGAGATTCCGCGCATGAAAAAAAATTCCACGTATTCTCAAAGTGTGGCAGCACATGCCAAGCAATAGAAAGGTCCGAAAGAGGCGCGCGTTATAAACATACAGGCTATGCCGTACATGTACGACGAAAACCCTTTGGTGCCTGTTAGGTGATGCCGTAAATGTACGGCGAAAACCCTCAAAGGGTTAAAGAAAGCTGCGATCGCAAACAGCAGGTGGCAGCGGCTACGCATTTCCGCTTTTTCATTTGCCTGTGCAGCCCTCTGCCGTTTTGGTAGGGTCTTGGTAGGGGCCGGGACAACCGGTATTGCCAGAACGAAAACCTGCGAGATCAAGGGGCGCTTCGCAACTTTCCCGCTAGGGGAACGGCGCATGCACTATGGCATCGTTAAATAATTGGATCGCGTTGCATGTTCAGTATTTTCGCTAGCTCATTGTAGCTCATACAAACACATCGAAGATCGCTTACTGCAACACCGGACGCGTCAGCGCTTCTGGCGGGAGGCGTTACTATGAGAGTGATGAGAGCGCACTTTACGATGATACAAATACCTGTGCGATGCCTCGCATTTGCAACGTTTTTTCTGTTTATGATCTTGGCGGAGGCATGACCTGTGGCACCAGACGTTCATGTCGATTACGAGGTTGGCAGCGTGCTTGTCACTGTGCAAGGACGGAGTTCTTGAGATCCACTGATATGGAGCGTGTTTCCCTCTCTTGGAATTACGAACGCGAGACACACACAGCCAAGCGGCCGTGGACAAGATTGCTGCTACTCTCTGTCGACGCTGGCGCTCTTTCGATGCCGTCGCGTCCGCTACAATATGACATGAGATTCCCATGAAAGCTACTTAGCCGAAAGCGTTAGATTCCGCCTCAAACAAGAAAATTGAACGTCGGCGCAGACACAATTGATGCGAAAAATGATGTGATAACGTCCCCGCATGACGTCATAATGAAGTCGCATATCGCTAGAATTCGTGACGTCATCATGATGCCACCACATAAAATCCTCGCTTGATCAAAGGAGGACAGATCTCCGAGTCAGTGCAAGTACGTGTGAGGTGCAAAACCTTGCAATGCCTCCGATCCTGGAGGCAGTGCAAGACTACGTTAGGCGCAGAAAGTTTTCGGAGGAGGGGCGGGGGAGGAATAATACATCGACTGAGATGAAGGAGATAGCTTTCGCCTCTAGTCATCTTAGGCGACTGCATAAGGGCCCTGTGAGTTTTTTGCATCTGTGAAAGTCGAGAAACGACAATACTTACTCTGTATTCAACGATATTCAGGGAACTGCTTGTGCCTTCACCTAATATTCTCACTTGAGCATTTCCTGCTTTACTCTTCTTTCAATGGGACCTGCGCCGAGTGAGCCTCTTGCCTCTTTCAGGAACTTCCAGACAAGCACTTCTGTCTCTTTTTTCTGTATTTCCTCTTTAATTCTATCTCTTTCTTTCACTCTATATATAAGTCGTTCTTTTCTCTCTACTTCGTTCCTCTTTCTATATATATATATATATATATATATATATATTATATTATATATATATGATTTTTTTCTTCTGTCTTTTTACTTTTTATTTATTTTATTTATTACAGATACTGCAATCACCATTTGGTGATTTTAGCAGGGTGGTACATCAAGTTAGTTATGAACAATTGGCAAGTACAATGACATATAGTATATACATGTTATACAATGAATACTTCAGTTTTTCTTGCCATTTTTCCTGTGTATTTCTGTCGTTATCTTTCTATCTATGCCATGCTTCACTCTCTCCCATTTCCCTCGTGCTCACACTCACATCTCTCATCTCCCTCGCTACCCTTTCCCACTCATTTTTGTATACTAATTGGACCAGCCCATTTTATTTTATTTTTCATTTTTTTTTAATTCTGCAGCAATCTGACATGGCTAATGCAGGAGTGGGATTATACAATGCACAAAGGGCCGGAACAGACAAAAGATACAAAAGAAGTAACAACAAAAAAAACTATTTACAACAATAACGGTATTACGTTTTTGGTATACATAATGATTTTCAACAAGAGTAGTCACAAAATCATTCAGTGGGAGTGATGAACGCTGCGAGATTCCATAATTCTGGTGTTAGGGGAAATAAGCTATTATAAATATATCATTGCACTCAAAATGTAGTAAGATTAAGTTCGTGGAAGTTACGTGTAGGGAGGGTAGACAAAGCATAGGGAAGCCGTGTTTCAAATGCGATTAGCATATTCATTTTGTTGAGCGAAAAACTCAATGACGACATCACGACGTACCGAAAGAGGTTCTAGGTTTAGTTCGTCTAAAACTGATGAGGGTGAGAAGTAGCGATCGTACCTGCAAAAAATGAAACGCACTGCTTTCTGTTGAACTGCTTCCAGTCTGAGTATGCCGCATTGTATACAAGGCGACCAGACGGTGCAGTCATTTCCAATGGTGGAGAGAAAACAAGAGCTTTATACATTAAAGTTTAATATATTTTAGGGCATTCTCCACTGTTCGACGTAGGTGTGCTAGCCGTTTTAAGGTTTTAGAACATGTTAAGCCAATTAGAGTAAGACCATGAAAGATCATGAGTAATTGTGACACCAAGGCATTTATACTGCCTAACTCTTGTGCAAGAGGAGCCATTGCAAGAGTATCTTGCAATATCCGGCATTACTTTTTTTCGTAAAGTACAAGACAGCAGTTGTTTTAAAATAATATTAATTTTAAATTTTTCACACCAACACAAAAAGAGATAAGGGAATCGCTTAGGCCATGTTACGATCTGCTAGCGTGCCTAGATAGTCGAGTGGTTACGATAGCCGCCTTTGGATTTTGGTTAGGCGGCTTCAAATCCCTCCTCGTCAGGACATTTCTTTCGCCAAGAAGTTCTCTCCTTATTACTATCTCTTTATTTCTCTCGTTCTGTACTCCTTCTCCCACTCATCAGGGCTTTTGCAGACCGCTTCTGACAAATCGGTGCACGTGTTCTGGGAGCGAAGAAGACGAAGAAACGGAGAAAGAGAAGAGGATGAAGAGAGCGCGTGCTGGTTCATGATGATGGTCACTTCTCATCGCTCGTGATGAACCAATGCTGGCATAAACGCTCCGTCGTTAAAATCGGGAGCAGCTCGGATCGTTGCGGCATTTCCGGAGCAGATCTCAACTACGCTCTTCTTTTTACGTGGCCTCTGAGATCCGCTTTCTTAGTGCGCGAGAGTCAAAGTTAACCCAAAGAATTCACCAGGACAACCGAACAGCGAAGTGCGAGTGCCACTACCAGAAGCCAAGTCAAGGACTAGCGTCGCCTCCAGATTTTTCTTTTCAAAATAAAACGCTGGCTTGAATAAAACCGTTTCCTTCGCTCTCTCACAATCCTGAATTTTCATCGCTTTCTTAAAAAATGCGTATATTACCCTCGTTGCACTCGGACTAATCACTGGCACGATAGGTTTCCATCAAGAAATAAAGTAATTCGCTCTGCAGATGTCAGCGACTTCTCCAGGTAATGGACCCTGCAGGATGCCTAAATAAATATCAGACTTCTGGCCACTTTTAAGATTCTGTATAGTAGGCAATTTCTGATAACATAGTTCACAAATAATAATATAATCCGACGGAGTGGGGTAGGGTGTTTGGGTGCGCTTGCGGAACCAAAATCGACCCCGCCTGCCAGTGGCGTATCCGGAGGTGGCACATGGGCCCCGTGTACCCCGCCCCTCTCCTTCCCGAACTGTTTTTCTGCATCGGACACAAAGCCCACGATTACAATCGACCACACTTACCTTCTCGGACTCACGTCAGATTAGGCATGTAAACTTTCGCCGTAAAAATCTCATCGTTCTGTTTAGAACTTCGGCGACGCTGTACCCCTGTAAGTTGGGCACTCGTGAGGCTGTTAAGCGTAACTCACAGGGGTCCCTTCCGCATTCGCCGTAGATCACTCGAAGGCAAATGCCGTTTTCTTTTTCTTTTTTCTCAGTTTAATTGATCTTCCCCGCCCCCCACTCAAAGCTCCCTGCACCTAACGTGGTTTTGCATCGTAATCACTCTATGCTTTCTGCGCCTCATGGGGTTTTTCTCTGCGTCCAGCATGAGCCCACCGTTGACATAGCGACAATGCCACGTGATCATGTCGAGCGATGCCAGAGTGACGTCATGAGGACGTAACATCGTGACTTGATCGCGTAATGATTTCTTTCATCACTCACTTAACGCTTAAGCCGAGGGACATCGACAATCAGTTTCGCAGTTGTTGACCCACCTAAGGGTTTCTTCTTCGACATTCTTTCCCACATGATTATCTTGGGTTTAACGTCCGAAAACCAGATCTGATTATGAGAGACGCCAGTGGAGGGCTCCGGAAATTTCGACCACCTGGGGTTCCGTAACGTACACCTAAATCTAAGTAACAGGCCTCAAACATTTTCGCCTCCATCGATGATGATTATCAAACTTTATTTCTCCCAAAAGAGGGGACCGACCCAGAGATCGGTTACGCGCTTAGAGGAGGTCAGCGGAAATGCCTTGGGACGCCGCGGCCTCCAATGTGCGTGAGATTACCCGGCGTTGCTGTGCCGAGTCGGAGGTACGCAGAAGGGACTCCCACGTATCTTCTGTGTGTGAAGCGTCAGCCTACTGT
The DNA here is from genome assembly GCF_013339695.2 of Rhipicephalus sanguineus. Lineage (NCBI taxonomy): Eukaryota > Metazoa > Arthropoda > Arachnida > Ixodida > Ixodidae > Rhipicephalus > Rhipicephalus sanguineus. The sequence continues at coordinate 74,056 of NW_023615251.1, forward strand.
GGGCACGTCCACGCCATGTGTATGAGGGTGGCTGACTGTGAGCAGTATCTGCCGTGTGGTGTCACGAGGTGTGGGTATACCTTGCTATAAAGGCAGGGGTTGGGAAAGACACCCGTCTGAAGCTTGCGCCACAGGACGGCATCACGTCGGGGAGGTCTTTATGAGGGGGGGTAGTGAAGACGGCCTAGTCTGTAGTGCTGTAAAATGTCTGTGTAAGTGACCAAAGGAGTTTCTTTTTCGCAGGCCTGGGAGGGCGAAGAATGGGAAGCGTAAGGCGTAAGGAACTCCGCCCGGCCGTTGAGATTCGGGCGAGAGTGTGTGCCTGCACATTTCCACTAAGAGATTCATGGGCCGGGGCCCAGATAAGAAAGCGAGGTGAGGTAGGCGGGGTGTGATCCTTTATGATTGAGTATGCCTGTGTAGAGATACGGCCCGCGTCGAAATTTCGGATGGCGAGTTGGGAATCGCTTACGATCACCTTGGTTCTACGGTCGGTTATTGCCAAAGCATGGCAGCCTCTTCAGCAATTGTTATATCGGTGGAGTGAATTACATGCATGCCGTGCTCCAACCGCGATGTGGGGCCAGGGCGACAGCCACTATTGTTGAGCGATGTGGGTGCCGAGACGCGTCTGTGTAGGTGACATCGGAGCGACTTGCGAAACGTTTCTGTAGTTGACGCGCATGGTCGCCCTGCGACCGCGTGGTGTTCGGGGTGCATGTGTTTAGGGAGTGGAGGATACAGAGGCTGAGTCATTGAGCTGTTGGTATGTCTTGGTAAGTGGTGGCCGCCCGCGGGAATGAGTCCAATTTGGTGCAATACAGCGCGCCCCGCATGCGTAAGTGAGAGTCGGGTATTGGGACGGAGGGTAGCTTCGATAAGCTCGTTGACCGTGTTCGACACCCCAAGGGCCATAAGTTTGGAGGTAGAAGTGGACATTGGGAGTCCTAAGGCGGTCTTGTATGCCTTGCGAAGCGAAGCATCGAGGCGATCGAGATCAGCGCGCGTAAGGCGGAGGTAGGGGGCCACGTAGGTGATGCGTGTGCAGACAAATGCCTGAACCAGCCGAAGAAGGTTGGATTCGCGCATGCCTGCGTGCTGTTGGCAACCCGCTTGTGAAGGCGACTGATTTGGATGGCAGATTGGTCGATTCGCTGAAGAGCGGTGGAGTTGCCACCATTGGCCTCTAGGTGCAGTCCTTGGATGCGGATGTGATCTGTTTGGGGGATTTGCATCCCCTGTACTTGGAGATGGAAAGAGGACCTGTTTTGGTTTGCGTCCCTGTGATGGAATAATACATCGGATTTGGTTGCCGATCAGGACAGGCCAACCGTAGAGAGTAGCTGCCCACGCGGTCGATGGCTTTGTAGGGTTTCTGCGATTTGGCCATCGCTACCTCGTGTAACCCACAGGGTGAGGTCTCTGCATAGAGTGTGTGATGCAGATTTGGGATGTCAGCCAGAAGTTTGGGAAGTCCTAACAGTGCAACATTGAAGAGGAGTGGGGATAGCACGGAGCCTTGAGGTGTTCCACGGCTGCCGGGGGTGATGGTGGAAAGCTCTCCTTCGCCGGTGTCAAGTGCACTTGGCGATGGGTAAGGAAATCCCTCACATATGTATGCGTCCGTTTCGCACTCCCAAAGCCTGTAAATTCTGCAGGATGGCGGTGTGCTGTACATTATCAAAAGCTTTGGAAACACCAAGATCAACAATGACTTGGGTGTCTAGAGTGCGGTTGTATAGTACCTGGTGTTTGAGTAGGAGCATAAAAAAAATCACAGCATATCCACGGACTGAATGATGATGAGTGGGCGAAGCTGCGGAGGTTCATCGGTAAACCGTGAATATTCCGTGAATTCTGCCCAGTACATCATCACCGACGTGAGATCGTGCGTGTTTATACTAAAGGTTCGATGAGTTATGACGACTTGCAGCTCACTTTAATTTTACATGTACGCTGTGAATTTTCATTGTTTAGAAAACCATTGCTTTCGAAAACATCTGGCGTCTTTCGTTAAGCAGCTGGCGTCTTTTCGTTTTGCTTTAGAAGCATCTGGCGTTCTTTCGTTTTGCTTTTACAAAACATCTGGCGTCTTTCGTTCGTTTATTTCATCAATCAACGGCGTTTTGAACAAAATTTTTATTGTTTAATCACGCACAGGAGAAATCTCACCAGGCGCTACCTTGGAGGTAAACAATGGCTGCTAATGGGAATGGAGACAGAAGAAGTCGGCTTTTAGCTAACACTTACACTTCTACTTCTACTAACGTTTCCTACTGGAACATGCCAATGGCTGCTAATGGGGAATGAGAGACAGAAGACGGCTTTTAGTTAACGCGCACGCTGCGAATTTTTATTGTTCAACAACGCACAGGAAATATCTCCCACCGGCACCACCTTGGAGTCGAAGCGTAAGACTGGTTACGCACTACGACTACTACGACTACTACGAGGGACGAAAGTGTGCCGCCTTAAGGAGCTTCGCCCCTAATATCCGGTGCCGCCAGGTGTGGGCGGAAGCCGAACATGGTATCGGGAAGTAGATGATGATCCTCCAAGTAGCGGATAAGACGGGTCTGCACAACATGTTCCATCAGTTTGCCCACACAAGATGTGAGGGAGATGGGGCGCAAATTGGCTAGCGTGGGGCTCTTTCCCGGTTTGGGAATCAGAATGAGGTTGGCAAGTTTCTAGCTCTGGGGAATGGAGCCTTGCTCCGACATTGCTGCATATAGTCCGTGAGAGCTTGGATAGAATAATCGTCCAGGTTACGGAGCATGCGATTGGTGACTCGATAGGGACCAGCTGAAGAGTTTGTCTTGAGACGATTTAGTTCCGCCCGCACCTCTGCTCTGGTTATGGGGGCATCAAGGAGCTGGTTACCTGCCCCCTGATATAAAACGCTGCCGCCGCGGCCGGGATTCGATCCGGCGAGCTGCGGGCGAGCGGTCGAGCGCCATAACCACCCACTAAGCCACCGTGGCGGGGCATCACATATTTCTCTAAAAAGTAGATTCACGTGCACACACAAGACAGGGGGCAGTATGCTTTCCAGAAGCATTTCTTTTATCCATTTGTTGAGGCTCACGCGTTCGGAAGGTGGCGTGAGTCTCGACCAATCGCGTGCGACAAAAATGCTCTTTTTCAAACGCGTACAAAGTCGCGCATCACGTGCGTGCAGCTTGTAGATAGCGTTCTGTTTTCTTATCGACAACGCGCCACGACCGCGTTTTCTTCTTTTCTTGATCTCACACCCTCCCTTGAGTGCGTGCAGCTTCTGACGTGGGGTCCGCGCAGGTAAGTGTAGTCGAGTGACCCCGCAATGGCAAACTGATGCTCTCAAAAGGACGCAAGGCGAGCGGGCCTGAAGCGCAAGCTTTGCGAATTTTCAGCATAACCCGCCTGCCGTCTCTTTAGAGAAGTTGCACCGAGTCAGGAACAGCCCCGTGGCACGGGCGCATGCGAACAGCGTTTGAATGGGTATTCTCTGCTTTGTAGCTCTCCATCCCTTTAATAATCGAGAGTTTTAAATAAGGATTTGCGTTTCTTAGGCGAGATAGCCTCGTTGTTTCTTGTAGACGACAGCGCTTTCAGTTTAAGGGAGTAATCTCGGAAAAAGGTTGCCAAAAAACTTGCGCCACGTTTCGTGCGGAAAAGCAAGACCATCATCACGTAGGTCTTCTTTATGTGGCTCCATTGACTGGTTCTGAACCGCAGCGTTTGTTTGGCATTACGGGGAGAGCTAATCGGAAAGCTCACTGCGCACCCATAGTAGTGTTCCTAGTTCTCGAAGTCGCCACCCACTTAACCATAGAAAATTAAACAAGACAGCAGCATAGAGAAAGAAAAAAAACGTTAAGAGTGGACACTCCCATAGACCCCAGCGGCCCAATCGACCCTCGCGCACCTGGTGGTTGGTGAGAGCAAGTGGCCTGCGCTTCCTGTTTCGGTTTCATTGGCGCGAATTTTGAATTACTGTGCGTAACCGACGTTTGGCTATGGCGAAAGTTACTTATTTCTTCGCCCAAATGGAAAAGCTATTGTTTTTAGTTTTCAATTAGCGATTCCCTATTTTGTATAATTCAATGGCTCGTGCGAATTGATGTCGTCACGTAATTTTTATTTCACTTTAGTTATAATAGGAAGAGATGCAGGACATCATAATTCACTACGGCTTCATTTATCGCGCTTGTGTTTTTCTTTTGGAACAAGCGGTCAATCTACATACAACCAAAGACACAGCGTATCCGCAATGTTTTTATTACAAGGCACGGTAGAGGCTGGGCATATAAAAAGCACAAAATGAAACAGCACCGCACAGAAATGCAAGGTAGACAACATATGCATCTCGGCTTACAAATAAATTGTAACAAATACAGAGAGAAAACACAACGCAAACATCGTTAGAGTTGGCAGAAGCTGGTGAAGTATGTCACACTGGGCCGTAAGGATTTCTGGCAAAAACACAGCGCACAAAGTTGAAGGAGGAAGAAGTGAAATCACATAACAATCAAGTCGCGAATCACCACTGCGTTTCACCGAGATAATGCACTGAAAAAAAAAAGAGCGTACAGAAACCACAGGACACAATACACCAGAAAAGCGAGGATTTATTCGTGGTCCGAGGCTTCGGGAAACGCGCCGTGAAGCATGCGAGGACCAGCGAACGCTCCCCAATGTTTCGCAGCGAGCTCAGCGCACAGACGCTCGCATCGGTGGCAGACGCAGCACGCGTCGCCTCGCCTTGACGCATACGTTGCACAATGTTCACGTCTAGCTGCCGCATAGAGCCCCAAACTGTGTTTTAGCGAACCTCGCCGTCTTTACAACCTTCAGAAAAAGGTTATAACTGCGCGAAAAAGACACCAGGTCAGAAACACGCACACACACGAAGAGCAACGTGGTGTGTGTGCGGGCTTCTATGTTACTTACATGGTGTCTTATTCGCGCAGTTGTAACCTCTTTCTGAATGAATGACCCAACTAGCCCAACAACATCTCATCCTACAAGCTTCTCTTGCAAACGTGCCTCACCTGTTGTCTCACACACGAAAACACCGACGCAGCCGACGCGGACAAAACCTTCCCGCTGTCTTGCATGGGTTTGTCGCTTTGAGATGGTGTTTATGACAGTACGGCTGAATAAAAATAACCAAGTAAGGTGTGTTGAGTAAATTGTTTTGATGTATAAAGAACCTGCTAATTTTGGGCGTATAATTATTATTTTGTAAAAACAATTCTGTTGGATTGATGACAACTTTTTCTTTTTTCGCGCTTGCGTCCTCTGGCGTTTGGTGAGAGCACTAGTTCGTTAAGTAGTCGTGACGTACTTCCTGAGGCCAGAATTCGCGGAGTGTCCTCTCTTAACTTTTTTCTTTCTCTATGACAGCAGTTAATGATCAGATAATTACTAGATGCGAAGCAGCTCTTGCGCTGAGCTACCGTACGCTTTCTAAAACCTATCATAGCCATCTGTAACATTTGAGCGCGCGCTCGCGCAAAGGAGAAGTCTCCTTCTTGTTCTTCGACCGCCTTGATGATGATACGTGCAGAGCGTGCGCTCGCGGCATGGAGAAGTCTTCTTCGTCTCGTTCTTCGACCGCCTTCATGATTACACGTGAAAAGCAATCTAGGGGCCGGGCTGCCGTATGCTGTCCTAGCTTGGGTAACGCAGACAAAACCACGTGTGCTGGCAGGCGCTAGCGCGTTCGGGCCTGTGTAATGGGCTGGGTAAGACGCTGTGGCCTCTCCCTATTACACTCTCTCAGCAATCATGTGATGGCGTCGGCGAACGAGACTGTGTAGCGCGCGATTAACCAAGGCGTTGTATCCTAGTCAGAACCAAGGAGGTTTAAAAAAAAATCACAGCATATCTACGGAGTGAATGATGAGTGGGCGAAGCTGCGGAGGTTCATCGGTAAACCGTGAATCTTCCGTGAATTCTGCCCAGTACATCATCACCGACGTGAGATCGGGCGCGTTTATACTAAAGGTTCGATGAGAGTTGTGACGACTTGCAGCTCACTTTATTTTACATGTACGCTGTGAATTTTCATTGTTTAATCACGCACACGAGAAATCGCACACACGTACTACCTTGGAAGTCAAAATCCAGTGCCTATATACGGGGTGGTCAGTGAACAGTTTGCGGCGCGAGCGGTCGGTTTTTTCAATCAAGACGCTGCCGCGACGCTGCCTCGCGACGCTGCCTGCGTCGGCGCCGCTGCGCCGCGAGGCAAGATAGGGGGGGGGGGGCGTAGAGAGGAGAAATAGGGGGAAGCGTAGGAGAGGAGAGGGCGATACATATCACGTACTGGCGCAGCGCATTGTCTTTAGAAGCCTTCATGTTGCACGCCCCCTCCGTTTTAAGACTGGTTACACACTACGACGGGACGAATGGTGCAGCTATAAGGAGCTTCGCCCCTAAAGCATTCTGGAGTGGAAACTCGCAACGCCTTGCCATCAAAAGTGAAGCCAGCTTTTGCCCCCAAAGAGCTCGGAAACATGGTCTTTTCTGGTGGTGTCTACTTAGAGATCAAATGGCTTTGACCTGTTAGTGTAAATACTACATTAATTTATAAAAGAGCGCTGTTGCCGACAAAAGTAACCCGTCGAGAGGAGTATTGGCGATTGATCTCCAATAAAGTTTGCCATGATTTTGAAGCTTACTACCGAAAACTAGTAACACAAAGACACATTTGGAGCAGTATCTGACCCGCAAAAGTTGCAATATTAAGCTCCTCTGGCGTGCGAAAAAACGCACGCCTACCTTCACCAAACGCCGACTGTTTAGCGTGCCCCTACTAGACGGCCGCGCAGCCGCCCTATTTTGGTGGCCACGGCTCCACTCTTGCGCAATAATCGCCACTCCAGCAATTTTTTTAACCTCCTTGGTCAGAACGCGCTGGCACGCGCTAGCGCGTTCTGGCCTGTTTAAGGGGCTGGCAAGACGCTGTGGCCTCTGCCTCTTAGACTCTCTCAGAAATCACGTGATGGCGTCGGGAACGAGATTCTGCAGACGCGCGATGACTCCACGTGGCGGCTCCAACAAGAGTTCGGGACGAGTAACAGCAACAGCAACTACAGTAAATTGATAGTCTGCTCCACATGTATGATGACCACATGGAACGCCTTACCATCGGGCAAGGTGCCTGTGATGAGCGGAACTTTAAGTCGACCCATGCGCTCCTTCGCATCCCCACATGGTTCCTTTTAGTGGGGATGTGACATTTTTTAATTCGCAGGTAAGAAAAACGGCTTACTGCCGCACATAAATCAGCAGTGCGTGCTTGATACCTACGGAGCAAGATTAGACGTCAGCACTGACTCCGCCGCCGTGCAACGTCGACGAGGGGTCTATCTCCCTCACTTCACGTTGACTCACTTCTCGCAACGGAACCCTTATCCTCCTTTCGCTCCCCCTTCAGTCAAACCTCATCTCCGCTGTGGATCATGAGTCACATGACCTTTCACCCTTTCACGAGGTTCCTCCTTCCGTGATCGGTCACCTGATCCTCGGTGCAGCGCATTCATATGCTTCCCAAGAATTCAAGTTGTGCAAGCGTGCATAGCCCACTGGTTATGGCACTTGTCTCCCTGTTCACCCGACCTGTTTTAGCGAACTACTGGCACAGGGCTCGTAATGACAGCTTAACTGTAAACACGGTGTTATTGATTACCACAGATACAGAGCGTTGTTTCCCCCCGCTTGGAATTCCGAACGCGAGACGCGCCCCTCCTGATCAGCCGCAGCCAGATTACTGCTGCCCGTCGACGCCGTCACGCGCACTGCCAAAATGGTGTGGAAAACTCGTGAAATTATTGCACCATGAATGTAGATAAACGACATGGGCACCTTGTATGCAACAAAGTTTATGAACTGGCTTGTTGCGTTTACGCAGGTTTTCCAGCTCCTGAATTCCTCTTTGCCGTCCTTTTAACTACCTTGGTTGCAGAAGAAGTCGTAGCGCACAGTGAAACGGGATAGGGCGGCTGGCGTTTTATAGAGCCTAAGGTCACTCTAGCAGGGGCGGGTGTGCAGGTGCCGCCACACGTCCTTTACCGAATATCTTCACTGTACAAATAAGGTAATCCACAGAAAATCACTAAGGAAACACAGGGGAAAGGCTACTCCGCCGTTCTTCGCGTTCACACTGGTTGTGACTGCGGAAAGTTTCTTTTATCGAAGTAATACGGCTGGCTTCAATAAATCTGTTTCTAGCTTCCTTCGCAATGCATAATATTCTATTCATTTCTAAAAAAACGGTAACTTTACTCCACACTGCCGGTTGACACACGACTTGAACCTCGGCAGGCTATAGTTATATTTGGAGATGAAGGCATGTGTTGTACAGAAGAACTCAGCAACGATTCCAGTGTTTGTTCCTACAGGGCTGCTTCCATAAAATATCAAGACTTCAGCTGGCTTTTGCTAACACTATACATAAGTAATTTCTGTTGGCACTATTCACAAGTAATAATATCAACCAAAACAGTTCACGCGAAATATACATATAAATGAATTTCCATGACCAAAGCCCAATTAGCCTACAAACGGACTAGTTTGTGTAATAACATCGTACAGAACCTCTGCCCACGTAGCTTTGGCTGTGTTGGCACGGAGAATTGTTGTGAGGTGCAGGCAATTTACTACAGACCGCGCTACAGCGTAGCAGTGTGACGGTACGTAGCGCCAATTCCAACAACCACAAGAACGGACGCGTGGAAAGCCAGTCATGGTAAACAATTTCATTGCGCAAGCAATAGAAGCTGTATACCAGGACTGCCGTCCATGCCATAACGGGAAGGTGCCTTTGGAACGCAAATGAGGCGTGCTGCTTGCACGTGAGATGTGCAACGGTAGAAAGACAAGAGGCCGCGCGCACATACGCTAGGTCGGCTGTTCTTATTCTGTCCGTCGTCTCCCTAGCCCTCGGCCCAGCTGCCGGAACCCCGGTATCGTTCTTCGTCATCACACTCGGCCATGACTGCGAGCGCGCGGAACTGCCGACAATGTCCCTGGTTGGCGACACTGGCTAGGGTGCCTCGAGGGTGCGCTTCCTCCGCTACAGGGTGGAGAGACTGTTTTTTTTGGGATCCATATTGTTCAAACGTTCCCGTTCGCTAGCACTGCCTGACATGCATCGATGGAATGCTTTCAGTAAAAAGCGCGGAAATTTGGCTCATTTTATCCATTCTGACCGCTTGCTCAAATATTGTTAGTAACCAATAGGTTAGGGATTTGTTATTTAACGCGAAGCATTTCATGGCAAACCAAACACATTTTGAGCGTACCTGTCTATCTAACTGGCCGCCCAGATCATCGTGCTCTCGCGGCCGTTTGATTAACTTGATGTATACGAAAATTGGCATGCAATGACAAGAAGGCATGATGAACAAAAGTGAGTGGTCATAACATAAAAATCATGTGATGCATGCCTTGACGTCATGACCTGGGCATGGTGCTCTAGCGGTGGTCATGGTGCTATCGGCGTAGAACAGTTTTGGTGGGAGGTTTTGGCGGCACCTGGTGCCATGGTTAGCTTCGCGATGGCATGTCTGAGCTTCGCGTTGTTTTGGGGGAACGGCTGTCTAACTTCACACCGGTTTCTCAGTGATGCTTTGGTCGGGTCAGCGCAGATGAGCTTAAGCTGCGCTAATCCGGATTGGCTTACTGCGTTAATCCGGAGTGGCTTAAGAACTGGCTGGACAATCTCAGCTTACTCAATTCCCTCGATTACAACAATCCGGATTAGCTTAATCCGGCTTAATTAGGATTGGCTTAATGTGGCAATACTCAATCATCCAACTGGCTAGGCAAGCTCAACTTACTCAGACTTTACTTGTTCAGGAATAGATTAATCCGTGTTAAATTAATCTTAATCGATCTAATATGACCATACTCAGTCATAGAACTGCCTGGGCACTCTCAACTTACTCAAGTTGACTTGTTCACGATTACATTAATCTGGATTAGCTTAATCCGGCTTCACTTAGTGGTCATACTGATGCATCCTACTGGCTAAGCATTCACAACTTACTGAAAATTGACTTGTTCAGGTTCAGCTCACCCTGGTTAGGACAATCCGGCTTAATCCGGATTAACTTAATCCAGTCGGGTGTACTCTACGTCATGGCTAGGCCATCTTATCTTGGCTCCGTTTAGCGTAATTGAATTAATTGAACACCACTTTATTCGGTCCTGCGATTCGCGTAATCCGACATAATCAACACTAATCCGCAATTAATTGGCTTAATTGGTATCGGTAATATGATTGGTATCGACTAGCGTAGATCCAAGCGTAATAGGGCCAAGATATAATGGCCTAACTAGGCTTTTTAAGCTTAACTTAGCTTAATCAGGCAGATTTATAGGTATCCTTTATTATCAATCAGTACAGCCCCGCCACGGTGGTCTAGGTTATGGCGCTCCAATGCTGACCCGAAGGTCGCGGGATCGAATCGCGGCCTCGGCGGTTGCGTTTCCCTGGAAGCGAAAATGTTTGAGGCCCGTGTACTTAGATATAGGTGCATGTTAAAGAACCCCAGGTAGTCGAAATTTCCGGAGCCCTCCACTATGGCGTCTCTCATATTCGTATCGTGGTCATTGGACGTTAAACCCCAGATATTTTCGTTATCGATCAGCATTGATTGGTATCGATTAGTAGTGACTGGCTTGACTAAGCTAATTAGCCTGAGCTGTGATTAAGTTGTCTTAACTGGGCTTATCTAAGCTTAAGTTGAGTTCCGGTGACTCCGTACGGCCTTAAAAAAGCGTAACGGCCCCTGTAATAGCAGCTTCACACAATAATTATCCATGCAGATATAGCGAGAGAAGTACCTAATTCTTGCGTGAATTTGTCCACTAGCGTGTTCAAGGCCAGCGAGCAAAATGCAGGGTCATAGGCTGGGACAAGTGAACTAATCTCGGCACACTTATGTCACATTGCTGGGGTCCCACAGGGTAACACTGGAAGTTGAAATCTCCCATTAGCACAACACATCAGTGAGAGTAAAAATATTAGACGCATTTTCGAATAAATCGAGTCGTTTTTAAACCTTACTCAATGAATAAGTGTTGATAATTCTTCATGGCGTTCCTTTCAACAAAAAAATCATATTATTTCTGGCTTCGTTATTCACACTAACAGTATTGGCTGAAATGGCTACACTCGCAGGAGCAGTGAGCAGCTCGCAGATGAGCCTTACGCACAGGCCCGTAGGCAGGAATGTTTTTTATGGGGGGGGGGGGGGGGGGCACTTGCTTAAAAATGCACTATTGAGTAAAACACATTTTGTATTGTTTATTGCTGTCAAAAACACGTACTCGACCAAAATTTCGGGGGGCCCGGGCCCTAGCCCCCCTTGGCTTAGGCCTGTGACACAGTGAAGCGAAGCGTCAGTCAGAAATGTCGTGAGCTCAGACCTCTTCGGACCTCACATTCCTTGCCTACTTAATGGCCACAAAGTCGAGACGCTTTCATGTGAAAGTCTAGGGAGCTGCACCAGTTTCTGCAGAGATCGTAGGCCACGTACATTGAAGGCAGCAAAGATAAGTCGCTCGACTGCGCCATGATGACTATACTCGCGGACAACTTTTCTTGGCAATGAAGCGAAGGCTACAGAGCCACAATGCAGGTATCCTACCGCTAATGAATGTAGTCCCAAATTGCGTCCGTATTTTTTGCGTGAGATATATAAATACCCCTTAATTTCCTACATGTAGCTTTTTGAGAAGGAACGCAGCGCACACAAGCCAGATCTTTGCATTTCTTTTACTTTATACGTTGTCACTTTGCGTTTTTTGCGAGCGTGAAAAAGTCGCGCCTTTTACCCTACCTGAGACGCTAAGCAGCGTTTGCGGCGAAACGCAACGCTAGCCATCACTTTCCACTGCGTTACGAGACGCGCGCCAAAGCGGACTACTTGGCGTAGCAGTACATGTGCAGACGCTCCGCCCCCGTAGTTTTCCCTTCATTGCCAAGGAAAGTTGTCCGCGAGTACATCTACGGTTACGCTTATTGTCTGAATTGATCATTCCTAAAGGACGATAGCGAAGCTTCCCTTGAACCTCCTCTCAGCTTCTAGACCTTCATCTCTCACGTTTTCTACTGTGCTTAGATGTTCGGCGGCGGCGGGGTCTTTCTATTCACACTCCAGGTTTCAGTGGCGGTGTCGTACGCGGAAAGCCGGACGCCGACGAACGTGCATAAATGCGGCCCTCGAAGGTACGTTGGTCATATGCGTATGCACCGTTGTCGAATAATTGATGCTCTCTCTATCGTGGGCTTGTCGGCAATCAGCCGTTCCATATAAGGCAATCTGATCTTTCATCAAGGCGACTGGGATCATTTCACGTGGCCACAATACTGTTGTCAGGATGTGAACGCTTCACCATGGTTGTCGCCTGTAGCAACATATGTATTGTGCTTAGCTGTTAGTGAGTGACAACTTTATTCTTGTGCTTAGCAGCCCAACACAACTGTTTAAAAGATAAAAGAGAAAGGAAAGAAAGAGAGAAAGAAGAAAGAAAGAAGAAAGAGAGAGAGAAAGAAAGAAAGAAAAAAGAAGAAGAAAGAAAGAAGAAGAAAGAAAGAAAGAAAGAAGAAAGAAGAAAGAAAGAAAGAAAGAAAGAAGGAAGGAAGGAAGGCGAGTGGCTCTGCAACGCGACCTTTGCTATTTGTCAGCTAAACTCCACATGCCGTCTCTCTAGCCCAAACGCCCCAGAGTCAGCAAGAGCTCATGAGCGCGTACGGGACAGCATTTGTAGTGGTATTCTCGGCCTTGTAGCGGCGCCTGCTCGTAAAAACCGATAGCTTTACATAAGGATTCGCGTTTCTTACATAAACAACCACGCTGTTTGTGATAGCAAAGATCATTTTCAGATTAAACGCATAATCTGAAAAAAAAAAGATGTTTACCAAAATTGCGCCACAGTTACTGCTGAAACGGAAGACCAGCCTTTTGTCGCTCCTGTTCATTCGTCTCCATTGACACCTGTTCACCTTACCTCCATCGGTATGCGGCGCTAACAGGGATAGCCTATTGCTATCTCAGCTGCTGACGCACTGCTCTAAATCGAAACCACCTTCTTAAAAGAATAAAAAGTAAAGATGTTAACGGCCAGGGCAACGGTCGGAAAGACTGCCGCTGAGGCGTCCCAAAGAATTATTCATCGCTACGTAGAGAATCAACTAGAAATTATAAAAAAAATGTCGAAGCTTGCACTAAGCCGCGCTAGGCTTCAAACCGCGAAAGTGGACAATTGTGAAGACTAATCTGGTTGCTTACGGCTTGCTTCTAGGCCTTAGCTGGGTGATGCAGGTTCTAGGTTGCTTCTAGGTTATTGCTGGGCTTTCGCTAGGTGATGCAACGTTGTTTCTACGCTGATTCTGAGTGGAGAGAAGTTCGAGTTAACCACAGACAGTCACAGGCATGACACGGTTGTCCAAACTCCAGACAGAAACTCGCGCTGAAACCAGGCGTTCGCACCTCTCATGGATCTCCGGGCACATCGTCGTTGGCGTAGGCCTTCCATCTGCTCGGGGTCTTCTCAGAGCAGCTGTTATCTTTCCCGTTCTAGTCTCTCGTCGTATTCTCTCGTCGTACGTCCTCGGGGTCTTCGGCTCACTGCCGTCGCGTGTTGCGTTCTTCATTCTTATTAGACCAGTGGTGAGCAATGGGTTACCCAATTTCTGTGACACATAGTCGTTTATGATGATGATAGTTTTCTGAATCGACTCACAAGGAACGATTTACTTAAGAGCTTTGGTGTTCAAAATGCAATGAATCGCCTCGCGGTGGCTCTGAAACTGCGTATTTACCCGAATTTCGCGCACGTGGCATTTCGCTCCTCGCCGTTCCCTGCTGTCGAATTTTCGCGGGCATGTAGGCCTAACCTTCTTCTCCCAGCGGCCACTTCGGCAACGCAGCATTCTTGTAGAAAATACGCAAAAAAATCACCGCATATCCACGTATTGAATGCTGACGAGGGGACGAAGCTCGGAAAGCGTTTCGGTAGTACCGTACGTTTTCCGTACGTTGCCCGTAGAGGTTGTCAAGATGTTTTTCGGTTTTCGTTGTTGTTCAGTTTCGGTTTCGGCTTTGTGTAGTGTGACGGACGCCGACAAGGCAAGTACTTAAGGAGCTTCGCCCCTGCAAAATCGCTTCCCCACCGTAGTGTAGCGTCGCTACTGGTCCTTTTAAGTCACGTGGTATGATCGGATCGCAGCCGTTGGTTGGAGTGACGCCTAGGCGGACGCTAACGCTCTTTAATTCTCCTTCTTTTGCGAGACGTCAGTTGAAACAAACTGACCGTGTTAATTTTGTTTCTGCGCCATGGATACCAGCGAGAAGTACGACTTTCGTTCACGGAAGTTCATGACGAGGCAATAGTGCAAGGCGCTCCAAATGCAAGTGGAGAGCTCCGGCGACGGGAGGTTCGTCTGCTGCTAGACCTAGCAACGACAACGGCGACGCAGCCGACTTGCGCTTTTCGAGCTTCATTCGGAGAGTTGATGACTTCTTCAGTGCTTCAGAGCGATAGATAAATGTGTGACGGTTTGACGACGCAAGCAAACATCAGGACGAGCGCGGAAGCACATTTATTTCCGAGGAGGACGCGATATAGATCCTCGTCAGCAGCGCAGTATGTCCCAACTGCGGACGGTGCGAGCTGCGTGTCCGAAAATCGGCAGGTAAACGAAAAGGACAGACCTGGTTTCCGGAACTGCATTCCCGAAATAAGGCATGTCCTGGAAGTGTCGTTTCGTCCACATACACTTCAAGCCGCGTATGTGCATGTAATGGAAGTGAGGAGAGGTCCGCCCTCGGCAGCGCACGGAACAGCTTCGCCGTGAACGTGAAGTCGGTGGTAGCAGCGCATGTCATCGGCGTTGGACGCGAGGAGCTCGTGCGGTTTTGTGCGATCATTGGCGCTCCGAAACCCGCATCATAACACTTTCAATGCGCTCAGCAAAAATGTGCATGCCGCCGCCATGAAAACCGCTGCCGAAAATCTCGCACGAGCCAGAGAGCTGACGGCAGACAAGGCCGCATCTATGAACGTAGCGTCATGTTCGACGGAACCAGGGGCGGCGCCAGGATTTTTTTACTGGGGGGGGGGAGGGAGGTGGGGAACTTATGCGCTGTGTTTTCACTATGTTTTACTCCCTTCCTCTTTCCTCTCTTGTTTTATAAACGCCTCACTTATTAGATTGGAATGCCCGAGATATTATTCTTGTTAGATGGCACATACGCTTCCTTCAGTCGCTCAAGGCTCCAATAAACATACACGGTGTTCTGCTTAGGTAAGTGCAACGTAATAGATATCGAGGCCGCGTATGATCAATAGATGCCAGTCAATGCTCAGCCCCAACGGTTCTGTTCGTTGCAATTTCTCCCATCAGTCATCCAGACAGCGGCTGCCTCGATGATTTACATGTAAGCTTACATCATCTGATGACTTGACGAGTTGGCTTACATCGAGATTAAATATTATGTGCAAGTTTTTTTCTCGATCTAAGTCAACTCTTACAAGATAAATCATCGAGGCACCCGCCAAATTACGTAAGGGTTAGAATTGCATTAGATGCCTGTCACTGTAGCCTTGTGTGAAAAGAGCTGAGCTTCCTTGATAGTATGCCAGGGCGATAGCGACTTGAGAAGATGTGCGCAGCTACGATAACTTCTTTTGTGAATTGTTCAGTATAAACAGCTGTGCACAAGCGAAATATCCATTTTGTTGAAAGTCAGTGCTGCGTTTGTCTTGTGCCTCTTAGCCGTCGGTACCTGCGCTCTTCCCCTTCACTGTGCTTTGCGTCAGCTACCAATCAAAGGATGTGAAAAGCAAAAGCTAACATTTATTATGTACATTCACTACAATCTTCGAGAACACAATAGGATACAATTGCTCGGTGGCTGAAATGTTAACAACAGTTCGACTGGGCTGAAGGCCCACTTTCTAAACTCGTCAGTGTAAATAAAATATTCGAGCAACGCAGTAAGATAAAGATTAATATTAGCATGTTTGCACAGCAGTGATTCTACTAATATAATGAAAATTTATATATTGCATCGAACAGCGCATACACAAAAGCAGTACCAAATAAAGAAAATAAAGCAGGTAACCAGCAGCAATAAAATAACACCAGTTAACCTTACATCACAATGTAGTTTCTAAAGAGTAATCTCACAGCATCAGAGAAAACTAACACCACTAAGTAAGGTTCATATCAATTCCAAGTTTCCTAAATAGGCGCTAGATAACAGAAAACGTTAAAACACCTTTCTTGCGCCGCTTGGTCATGCAAGGCGTTGGAAATGGGAAACGAATAACTAAAAGCTATGTAGCAAAATAATAACAAAATAAAGAGAGGATATATTTACAAAACTAGATCACCATAGGCATGTCAATCATTTCACATCTGGCTATTCATTACACCAGCTTTCGCAAACGCAAATGTCAGCTCTCCGAATATACACTGTTCATCAGACAAGCTAGGCCATCGAAGCGGCCTCGGACAGCACCCTTTGCAGTTTGTTTCAAAGCGGGGACAAATACCAACAAAGTCCTCGAAGATTTCGTCGCTACCACAGGTGCCAATGCCTGCGCTGTGACAGCACACCACAAACCACGGCGGGGATTATTCTTTGGAGAAGCGGGTGTTCTGATACCGGAACAGGTTTCACTCCTATGTGCTCGTGCCCGAACAATTTTCCCATGAATGCACCGCAAAGGTACAATAGGGTTTCATTATGCCAGCATATAGTGTAGATGTATACGTCGATTACTGTGCGCAGCATCGAACATGTCAACAACACGCTGAAGATCTATCTTATTGGAAAGCGATCGCTCGACCGCAAGCACAGCTAGGTCGCTCAGACGGTTTTGGTCATCCTGCTGCGAAGATAAGTCTTCAGTCATCGAAGGCATGAAAATGTGCGCTCACAAGATGATGACGATGCCGGTATCGTCACAGCGATAACACCTAGCTTGTGCAGTTCGTGGAAGGCTAGCTTATACTCTCCCAAGACAGTCACCAATTGCATCAATGTTTCTATCTTGCACTTTCTTTCGGCTTCGATGCGCTGAAGAAGTTTTATTACCAACTTGCACTCAACTTCAACGCTGTCGATGTCGCATGCATAGTGCTCAGCAAAAGGCTTGAATAAGGAGATGTCCATAAAATTCTCACTCTGGAGGTCGAGGGCGCTGACTCCGCAGAGTACATCATTATTCTCCGTGAACCGCCTAGTTAGTTCCACAATGACGTGGTCCAAAACGGGTAGAAAACTTTGACTCTGAATGTTTCCTTTGAATCTGGAGACTCTTCTTCAACGGGCCGTCCTTCACTCAATACAAACTGCTCCAAATGGAGCGGAAGACGCTTCGTTCTCTGCTTTTCCCTTTGGGGCACCCCGTTCTCCTCAGAAATACTGCAGGTTTGCGCCCACACAGTGTCAAATGCGCTCTGCGAATTTCTCATTTCGGAGAACTCGTCAATGACTGTGCGTGCCATGATGCATGCCTGACTAAGATTGCAGTCTCTACTTTGCAATAGATCCGAAAGAACCTTAAGGCGGCTAAGTACCTTCGTAAATAGGCTTAAATGGAAGAGAAACGAGAAGTTCATTTGCTCAAGCAGACCCCTAGCTTCCGTTGCCCGCCTGCTGTTTGTAGCGATGACTTCAGCGAGACATACAAGGATTGCAGGAAAGCTTTTCATTGCAGCTCTGCAAGCCGCTATCTGGCAGGCCCATCGTGTATCGCTGAGACGCTGCAGCTCTGTCACTGACAAAGACAACCTTTTTTGCACATCTACGTACATGGAGTGAACGGCAGATCCACTTAGGAAGACATAGAGGCATTCCAAAAGAGAGAAAAAATCCCTCACCGGTTTTATCGCCTTGCAGACATCCACGATGACAAGATTGAGGCGGTGGTTCATGCAGTGTACGTACACTGCCTGCGGCACTTCCTGCCTAAATAGCGCCTGGACGCCCCTTGAGGTACCGCTCGTGACACTCGCACCATCATATGTTTGAGCAGTGCAAAGCTGAGCATCAATACCGCAGCGATTCAACGTTTCCTTTACGTAGCTCAGGAGCGACCTTGCATCCAATTGCTCAGCGTTGCGGAATCCAAGGAACCGCTCAAAGACAGTTCCACTGACGTAGTACCTTACTACAACTGATACCTGTTCCGTCTGGCTTAGGTCCTTGGTTTCATCGACGATAAGTGCGAAGCACTGGGAGCTTTTTCTCTTCCTTTATACTTGTTAATGTGATGTGGCTGAGAACTTCGAGAATCTGGTCTTGTATCGAATGATGAACATACTTCGCGTTCGCTGCTCCACCCTTCAATTTCTTTGCTACAATTTCGTCATATTTAGCAAACAAGTTCAAGAGCTCGACGAAGTTTCCCTTGTTTTCACTTGTGGCACCTTCATCGTGGCCCCTCTGAGCGATCCCTTGAACGGCAGTAAATCGCAATATATCTGCAACTCTTGCTATATAGAGGCGATTTTCCCGCACCTCCCTGGAGTACGCGTCGCTGGAGTACGCGTCGCTGAGGGCAAAGCAGCTGACTTGCTTTGCCCTGCCGACTTCATCTGCGTGTAGGAAACCCACGATGCCTGGCAAGTCTTATGCGTGTCACTTGTCCCGTTAATGGGGACGGCAATCGCCGGGCGGATTCTAAGGGCTGGCGTCACGGCCCTCCGAAAACGCACCACGAGAGCGCGGACAATTTAGAGTTGGTCCTTTGTTGCGCCAGCGAACGCCGGTTGTGGTCCAAAGACCGAGTCAGAGCCGAGAGTCGATAACACAAACGAAAACGAAATATATTATCAGTTAAGGCAATACAAATAATACAAACACATGCACACTCGGCTGGTACCAGTTACAACTTCACAATATAATTCAGATGGTGTTTACACAACGGGAGCTAAACAAACAGATCACACGCTACAAATGCAATCGCATGCATTACCACTATTCAATGACCGTTAAAGTCCTGAATATACAATGGCGTATCCAGTCCACAATACTTGGACGGTAATCGAATGCTTCTCTTCAAGGAAACACTCACGCCAGCTCCAGCGTTGATCGTCGTAGCTCAACCGTCGTCGTGACTTGTCACGGCTCACACGGTGTCGTTATCGGATTCTTCCAGATCGACGAGCGACTGACCGCACACGATCATAAACACGTCTTCTTTGGCTAACGGAGCCACACTTAGCGTAACTTCACCATCACCGGGCCGACTGACTCACTCTTGTCTCGACTGCACTACTCGACTCTCGTCGTTTGCACGCTTTATCCCTTCTCCCCCGGTTTCTAGAAGCGTCGGGAGAGTTCTTCCGCGTGCAGTACAGCCGAGGCTACAGAAGGGGCGAGAGCTTTCTCGTAGGTTCGAATCGCGGCGGCATCGCTCTCGGATGCGTCACCCTTTCCTTCTAGAAAGATCCAGGCTTTGCCGGGCGTTCGATCGTGTTGACTGCGTCTGGCTCGAGTGGATGAGGCGGATGCGGCGCGCCGGCGTCTTTTGATGCTGGTTTTTTCGTCTTTCGCGCTTTTTGGGCGCGCGACTCGCGCCGTTCTGTCGCGCAGCTGCTGGAAAGCGGCCGCGCGCGCTCTTTATAACACGCTAATTTGTGACAATGCGCGAGTGAGTTTTCGTGCTTTCTGAAACCAGCGACTTTTTCTAGGGCTTTTTTCCAATTACTGTATCCACCATTGACAAATGCAGATTTCTCATTGGCGCCATTTGAAAACATTCTGCAAGGGTAACAGAAAGCTGCGTCAGCCCGCGCGCTGTACTCCAACCAAGGAAATAGGCGATACCAGTCCGAGTTGAAGCTCCTGCTCGATTTGCCGTACTTCTTAGATGGAAATGGGTTCAGTATGGCTGTGTGGGTTGCTCTGCCTTGAATTTCGAAATGTCCAACTGGCCTGCGTGGTCGGCATCTACAGAGGGGGTGAATTCGGTCGCAGAATCAGGTTCATCCCTTGCTGCCCACGATGCGGAAAGCTCGTCACATTCGCTGTCCATATGCATCGGCGAGGACGGGCAAGCGTCGTCAGAAGCGGTGCTACACACAGTCTCTTCAAGTGGAATCGAAACGGAGCACTGAGCAGAATTTCTTGTTCTTGGAGCGTCCGCGCTTCTTCGGTTGTTGAAGCAGAAAGCTCGGGGGGGCCTTTTTGCTTGGCCCGCTTGCTCGTAGTCGAAACAAAGTCGGCAATGGACCTTTTCTGCGACATACTGAGGCAATGAACATAATGTCCTGCCTGTAGGGTATACCGCACGTTGGCGTGGCGGCAAGACGGGCTGGCGTTTCCTCCTGCGTCACAAGCAGTGCTTGCTAACGATCGAGTACGGTGTAAGAAAAACTCCACGGTGTAAGAAAAAGCGAGCAAACGAATCTAACACAGCGGCAGTTTGTCCGCTTGTTTATTGGGCGTGCCGCATTGGCGCCGCCGAAAGACGACACGCGCATCCCGCTTGCCGTGTTCTGGCTTCGGTTATACTGCTTTTCAGGGATGCGCCTGGGATCTCCGCATGGCCAAGGTGCAACTCTGCCCAGTTGCCGAGCGGAGTTCGCATGGAAAGGCATGGGAATCGGCTCCGTATATGAACATCTAAGGTTTCAAGCCCACGCTGTTTGCTTCGCCTGTGTTCTGGTCCGCTTATGGACGACACGTGTATCCGTGGTATATGCGTGCTGTCTTGGGTTGCCCAGCGCTCGCGGTTATGCGAGCCTAGCAGGGCGAAGCTTATTCTCTGCAGAAGCGGTATGTGAGGG
The DNA here is from genome assembly GCF_013339695.2 of Rhipicephalus sanguineus. NCBI lineage: Eukaryota > Metazoa > Arthropoda > Arachnida > Ixodida > Ixodidae > Rhipicephalus > Rhipicephalus sanguineus. The sequence continues at coordinate 94,862 of NW_023615251.1, forward strand.
GAAGGCGCCTCAAAAAGAGGCTCTCGCATCCGAGGCACGAACTTGCTGGTTCACGCAAGCAGACCGGACTGCAAAGTGTAGACCCTTTCTAAATCTATATCAGTCGGAGCATTTTTTTGCGCCTGTTCGCACTGTATTTCAAGCGCCTTTTATCACAGGCGAGTGGGTAATCGCTTGTGAGAAGACATTTCCTACAATAAACTGTCATGCCTAAACAAGATGGTCCATTGGATAAGCAGCGCTGCTGTCATGCACATGCCTTCAAATTATGACAGAAATTTGACATTTTGTTTCATACCGCCTACCTTGGGTGAGCTTTTCGGCGATCTTGGGGGGGCAAAGGGGGGGCAGGCGAGAATTCTGAGGGGGCTTCAGCCCCCCGTGCCCCCCCTGGCGCCGCCCCTGGACGGAAAATAGCAAACAAGAGACCACAAAATCCGTAATGTTGCGGGTGCGGTCATGGTTTGGGTATGGTCAGGGTCAGGGTACGGTCATGCGGGGTAAGGTCGGGTTTTTCGATGAGCTGTTCCGCTGAGCTCAAGCGCTGCCTTCAGGAGAGTGGCCGTGAAAGCGGCACCTCTGTCCGTTATTATGAATGTCGGAGCACGATGCCTCTGAAGGATGTTTTACTGCGGCGCCGCTTGATAAAGCCTTTGTTTCTGCGTTGCGCGTAAGATAAACGGTGGTGACTTTTACCCATTTGTTAAGTTTATGTACAATTTCACTGTTTCAACTAATTGGCTTCTTAATCTCACTGTTTATTTTTTTTGTAAATCTGGATTGTACCAGTGAATTTATTTTTAAACCATCCATTCCTAAACATATTCGGATTGTAAAACAATTTTATTTCTAAAATAAGGTACCACCCGTTTCATGGCCAATCCCCCGCGGTGGGTTGCGCCAACTAGCTGAGGTTCAACAACCAACCATTTGTTTGCAGCGTGCAGAAGTGGAAAATGGTCCGATAACGTCCATTCTGATTTCTGCAAAAGGCACGGTGGGCACTTCAACTGGTTGCAATAATCCAGCTGATTTTAAAAGTGGTGATTTCCGTCGTTGACAATCGAGGCACGTGCGCACGTAATGCTTTACAACGACTGGAAGCCTCGGCCAGTAGTTTTTTTTGGTTGAGTTCTGGCCAATGTGCGCGTATATCCGAGGTGACCGGACGTCGGCTCATCGTGGCAAGCTCTCAGCGCCTCCTCACGAATGGACGTCGGGATGACAAGTAGGTGGGTGCTTCCGCTGAAAGAAAATTTTTTATATAGGACAGCACTGCGCAAGCAGAATGACTGCAGGCTCCTTGCAAATGTCTTAGGGGTGCTCGTAGTCCAGCCATTAAGAAGTAATGGGAATCAACTCGCTGTCTTCTTTCTGCTTACACTAAATCGAGGCCATGTCGACTACTGCTACAAACGCCATGTCATCATCATTTGGGACATCGTATTGCTTTATCGGTGACCTGGACAAGCAATCGGCGTCAGAGCGTTGCGTCCCGACTCATACACGATCGTCTATTCAACTCTTGAAGACGTAGCTCCAGCGTGCTAGCCGACCAGATGGGTCCTTGAAGTTTGACAGCCTGCAAAAAAGAGTGATGGTCGCTGATTACGTGGAAAGAACGGCCGTAAAGATATGGGTAAAACACCGTGACTGCCCATACGACAGCGAGATATTTATGTTACGTTGTGGAGTAATAGACTCGGCATGGGAAAGTGTCCTACTTCCGTATGAGAACACGCGCTCGGCTGAGTATTGATAAATCCATGCTCACGTCAACAAGCATTGATGCTGAAACGGCTGGCATCTCTTCCTGTTGCACTGCAAAGCATTCGCTGAACTTTGCAATCTCGTCGAAGTAAGCAACTGTGGTGCCCTCTGTAAGGTGTCCAAGCTCGTTGCTGAAGTTCGTCAACAGGACCTCTGCTTGCCCGTACACTATACTGACGAGACTTCTGGCAATTGAAACACCTCGAGAAAGTAAAAGCGTCGATACTTGTTCAGCGATACCTTCTCCAGTATGCTGCGTGTTGCTCGTGACAGAAACAAGGTGACACCATAACGGTGGTATGGTCACGTCATCGATGACACGCAGAGACTTGCGCTGTAGTGCTGTGCTGTGATCCACTGAAAAGGTCAGTACACCGTCCGTTATACTGATGACGGCACCGTATTCACGCAAGAAATCCATTGCAAAGATTGCCTGTTTACAACACTCGGAAAGAATAACGAAAGTTCTAACGAATGATCAATCCCCTATCTAGATTCTTGCGGTGCACTTTCCAGTAGGCGTGAGGCGCTGCCCTCCAGCTCCTCTAATATGCGGTTCCGTCCATTCCATTTTCACCTTCCTGAGCCTATTTGCCAGATTCTCACTCATTATGAAAAGTCCGCACAAGTGTCGACCAGTGCCGTCACGTCGTGACTGTCAATCGTAAGTGTAATGTCGGTGGTAACAATCTGATCTGTCGTTGTATCATTGCCAATTATCAGCTATTCGTTCATCAGCAATGGGGTTGTTACAGCTTTCCGACAATTCGCAACCTTCCCCCTGAGGTCGCTGCCTTTAGTTTCCCGGCGTTGGCTGAAAGATCTCCCTGTCGTCATTTTAGTGGCGCTACGTCTTTTAGAGGGGGATTAACATCCAGGACAGGGCGAGCGCGACCGGAACCCAGGAGAATCGTCCCGTGAGGTCGTTTATACACATGACGATGTTAGGTCTTCCATTGTAATAGCGCCGAGGATTAGTGGACGGAAAGCCTTGGTACCATGCGACGCGGTAACGGCAATGCCGAACCATGTGGCCTGCATTCCTACAATGAAAGGACAAGGGCCTGTAGTCAGGGCTACGCATTGGCGTCAGAGTTTCCCTGTAGTACCAAGGTGCTGTCGACGACTGTTGCTGGTGGTACTGCTGCGATGTCGGCTCGTTCGATGGCTGTCGACGGACGATGTCTGCATACGTTGGTTTAATAGTGTCGTGGTTCGGCTCGCGAAGAGAAAGCGCTTGCCTTATCTCCTGTCACACAACTTCTGTGGCTGAAGCAATTGCGCAGTCATTCGGCGCGGCAACGAGCTTCTTCTCCTCTTCTTGTACGATTTCTCGCATCATTAAGCGCAAAGAACGCTCGTCAGATGTTGTCACTGCGGTCACGGCTGTTGCGCTGACTGGCGCATTGTTCTTCAGGCGGTAATACTAGCGGTAAAGTAGGTGTTTTCGATGGCTATCGCCTCCTTCGAAAATTCGCGACGCTTGCTGGCGGGTTTCGCCCGAGACCAGCAAAGAGCTGCTCCTTAACGCCACGCATGAGGTGGCTGATCTTTTTGGCTTCGGACATACCGGGATCTGCTCGATGAAATCGGCGAGCCATGTCCTCAAGAAACATCGCAACAGATTCATTTGGCTTCGGAATCCGTGATTACAGGAGTCGTTGTGCATGATCTCGTCTTTCGGTGCTTGCGAACGTGTCCAGTAACTTCCGCCGGAACTCAACCCACGATGACCACACGCGATTCGCGAACCGTGTTTGGGCTCCGTCTTGAAGAGGGAAGTACACGTTGCCCAACTTCTGTCCTGCGTTTCACCCGTTAACGTTCGCTACGCGCTCCAAATCCTCGAGCCAGTTATTTGCGTCCTCATATGTGTTTTCGTGGAATTCCACCGGAATTTGAAGGTTCCAAACAGTCACCTGTGTCGTGCTTGGGCTGGCCTTGTGTGGGGCACTGCATACGGGCGCGGTATTGCTCGCTGGCAAAGGACCGAACTATGAGCACTATGAGCTCGGGCCCAACAGGTGGCGGCTGGTGCGGTGAACGGGTGTATCGACGCGCGGAAGGCTTTCTGGGCTAGATGCGGGGCTGTTGGCAGGTGTCCCGAACATGTGCCAGCGACTTTACCAGTGTCACGACGCTGAAACAGCAGAAGCCCGATATAGGATAGCTCACTTTATTATGCAAGGCACTGGAAAAAGGATCAGGCACAAGCCTAGTCTTTTCTTTTTCTTGCAGCGTGAGCTCTTCTTTGTTGTCGTTTTGCAGATTGGATGCGCCAATATTTTTCTAAATCCTCAGATTGGGACGACCACCGAATCTCAACGTGTCGGCAGTGGACGACGATATGAATGAATGAATGAATGAATGAATGAATGAATGAATGAATGAATGAATGAATGAATGAATGAATGAATGAATGAGTCTTTATTTCCTTTGTCAAAAAAGGAGGGGACGGGACTAAAAGCCACACAGGTGGCTTGACAAGGGTCCCGACTCCCTATTACATGGCAGTGCAGTGGACATTCATAAAAATAAGTGCAACTGAACACTTAAAGTACAATAGTTAATCAAAGTGAACATTTATACAATAGTTAAAAGAAGTAGTAGCTACACTTTAGCTAACAAAACAACGAATTATTCCACACTCGACGCAAACATGAAACTGAATGGATACATATATCGGTACATTGCAAAAATAAGAAACACATCGTTTAACACATCACACACAAAAAAAAGAAAATAGAGCGTAAGTTCATTCCTGCGTGCTATGTAATTCTGTGGTGATCTTGCCCATACAGTAATGCTTGATATCTTTATTAGATACTACTGAAGGATCAAAGTCATCATTTAAAAGTAGATTGAATAGTTTAGGCACTGTGTAACTCAATGACTGCGTGCAACCGTATGCCCTAGGGGTGGGTACAGCCCACCGTTCCTTGAATCTGGTATCCTTGGTAGACCTATTTTCTTTCAGCTTTGCTAAAGTGACAATGTAGTTTTCTTTATTTCGCAGGAAACACCGGTACATCAGGGTTAACCTGTAGTCAAATAAACTAAATACAGGCATAATATCATATTTAGGAAAAAGTTCAACCGTAGAATAAAGGTAAGGTACAATTGCCATATAACGGATAGCTCTCTTTTGGAGCATATGCAACTTTTTAGATTGTGATACCAGTGGAACACCACACAACACTGCAATACTCCAAATGAGAAGAGACACCAGAGAGTTATACAGAAGAATTTTAACTTTAACAGGGAGCATGTGTCGCACTCTTGCTATGACACCAACAGCGCTAGACATTTTTGATCGTATGTATTCCGTATGTTCGTTCCAAGTGAAATGTTCCGAAAAAAAACACCAAGAGTTTTTACATTGGTTACAAACTCTATCAACTCATTATCAAGATGAACAAACAATGGTTTTGATATTTTTTTCCCTTTGGATCGATACAATATTGCTTTTGTTTTCCCTGAGTTTATTATCAAGCGATTCATATCGGCCCAAGTTTTTATCGCTTTTAAAACTTGATTGGTTCTTTCTTCTAACTCACTTTCAACTGTTCCTGGAATGAATATTGTTGTATCGTCAGCGTATGCGACAAACTGCGCTTTATCTGTTATATGTACGATGTCGTTAACGTATATAGAAAACAATAAGGGCCCTAGTACGCTTCCTTGGGGGACTCCTTTTTTAACAGGCCGCTCGGTAGATTTTGAAGTGCTGATATCTACATATTGTACCCTGTGTGTAAGGTATGAATGAATGAGGTCGTGAGCTGTTCCACGGACACCATATTTCTGGAGCTTTAGTAGAAGAATAGCATGATCAATGAGGTCAAATGCTTTCGAAAAGTCTATGTATACACCTATAATGAATTCCTTGTTATTTAATGATTCTATGATAATTTCTTTTTGGGTAGTTAGCGCCGTTTCTGTTGAGCGATGTTTCCTGAACCCATGTTGAAAGTCACAAAGAAGGTTGTGCTTACTGAAATACGACGTCAAACGAAAGTGCATTATTTTTTCTATACCTTTTGAGAATATCGGTAGGATAGATATAGGACGATAATTGCTTAAAATGTTCTTATCGCCTTTTTTGTATATTGGCACTACACGTGCAACTTGCATCAGTTGCAAGTTGCATCAGTTGCATGTAAACAAAACGCCGCTGACGCGTCCAAGGCTTTCGGTTAAGGGCCCTCTTCCCTGCTAAATATTTTTTTTAAACTTTAAAGAAGTATTTCTGCACCGAAGACTGGAAAAGTAAGGGCAATTTCACTTGGGTAGGGCAGTGAAGCCATTTAGAATGACTGTCAGTTAAGCATGTTGGTAAAGGTTCATGAGGCAACAAGCGCAATAACACGAAGACTTAGAAAAAACACTTGACGGAGCGCTTACCAGCAACTGAAAATTGTTATTTTTAGAAATAACGTTCTCATACATTCATCACATGACTGCACGTCACCACAAAGCATACTTATTATCACAAACGGTGCTAATGAACGAAAGACCGCAATGACAAATGATTGCGTACATCAGGGAAGGACGTGTTAAACCGCTGAGTAACAAGAAAAAATGCACTGAGTCATGTTACGTCCGAAAAAGCAAATTCGATATCTGTTATACCCATGTTACACAGGCAAAGCAAGCGCGGTTACGACCAACCACGGTTGACCGCGTTGAACCGCGGTTAGCGCCAACCACGGTTCGCCGATGTTACACAGCGCGAAAGCATCCTCGGTTAAGGTTCGTTCGTTTTTCACGCGCGCTCGCCGGCATGCACTCATCGGTGGTGGGCGCCGCCATTTTCTCGGTTATCTGCCTAACCGAGGTTGCCAAGCTCGGTTTCTTAAAACCGCGGTTAGCGGCATAACCGCGGTTTCGTGTGCCGTGTAACATCAGCGAACCGCGGTTAACGTAACCGCGGTTAGCGTAACCGCGGTTTAGGCTGCCTGTGTAACAAGGGTATTAGAAGAACAGACGCCAGGCTGACACACCTATCCCTTCCTTTCCTAATTCGAAAGGCTCCAATTATTTCTCTTGTCATTGGCTTCTTGTGCTTGTCAATTATTACTGTGTCACAAAGTATTGGCTGCCAAGTGCACTCCTTGCAGTGCATCGCTAAGTACGAGTACGGGGCCTCTTCTAGCGAAATCTGATGTTCGCGAAGGCGCATATTCAGGCGACAAGCGCTTGGGCCGATGTATTCCTTTCCACATGTGAAAGCAATTCCGTGCGCAACATTTTTTTTTGCACTGAACATACCTTCTGACAAGTTTCGTTACACATCCAGCTTTTTTATTCTGTGCTCTTCTTTGCGCCCAATCTTTACAATGGCGGGTAAATCGTTGAAAATTGTTTTTTGGCTGAAAATACAACCCGAACTTCATACCTTGACGCAACTTTTTTCAGCCGATGTGAAACCGAGCCCCCTGCTGTTTTTCCACTGACGTACCATAGTTGTCATATGGGAGCAGCAAAGAAACCCCGGATGCGTGGCACAATGCAACAGGGACTATGCGAATGTTTGCAAGCCAAGCCAAGCCGCGACATTCTATTGCTACATGATAGGAGAGATATACTTTGTATGTGGAACATTTTTGGTTGTATGTGCGCGCTCATTTGTGTTGTTGAATATTATGTGATAATATTCTTGAAGTGAGGGGCAGTATCACGAACGAGCGCGCAATAAGCTCAAGCAACTTCCAGAAACGAGCCAAACTACAGCACAGAAGTTCGCGCAACTGCTACGGCATGACTAAATGCAGCACGGTTCGGCGATCTTATGTTTTACATGAGGCCATCGCATTACGTTGTCTAAGACATTTATGATTACGCTACAACACTTATCGGGCGGAAATGTGATCGTTTACTGAGTAATAAGCAGGCACAATGATAAGAAAGAATACATACATGTCTCGATAGTGATGGCGTATGCTTCCAAGTTCCGTTCGCGCTTGTTTCCCGAGATATCGCGCGCGCCAGCACTCGCGAATGCGGCCTTGTGGTCAAAGTTCGCATAAGAGATTTATTTTTGAGTGAGTTGGTGTACGCTCACACTTGTTTTAGGCGCGAAAGAACACAGTCACGAGAAAGAACACGGGAGAGGACACGGGTTATCGCCGAAAGTAGATGAAACAGCCAGATAATTGAGAGAAGCAATCTGTATCGACAAAAACGTGACATGTGCATTAGCAACACATCCGCAGTGTCGTAGAAATCTGGCGAAAATTTCTTTGAGCATGCGTTACCTTATCACAATTGATACCAACACGTTTTTTGCGCAGGTGCTGAGAAAGATACATATATTCGCGGTTTTCTGCAAATAAACAGTTGTTAGTGGCAATCCGTCCCATGTCCTTTCTCGTAACTGTGTTCCTTCGCTCCTTAAAACAAATGTGATATCAGAGTTCGCACTTTGTGCATCAGCGACGCAGCCCCCTCTCTTCATCGGTGTCTCTTCATGCTCCTTCTCCCAATGAAACACGCACGGGGCGTTTCCTGTCTGCTTTATAGGCCTCGCACGCGGAGTTATGGTATAGCACGCGCCTCCGTGCGACGGAAACGGCCGGCTCGTTCTGCGTCAGCCACGTTCGTCGCTGCGCTCGGGCGTAGAACATACGATGCGCGGAGCGATGTTATCGATTTGAACATTATATGAAACCTCATGGCTACAGAAAACCGCTCTAGAGTGTCCATATAATTTCTATCGCAATAACAAAAATATGTGAAAACCATGGAAGCGGGCCCTCGTTATTTTCTCGAGAGCTGCATCATCTTTGCTGCGATGAGTTCGTCCGTTTATCCTTGGAATATTCCTGCGCCTTGTTCATTGTCTTTGCTTGTATATTTATCTACTTGCTCAGATGAAAATAAAAGCGTCGAAGTGCACAAGCGCATCGTAATATTCATTTATCTATGGAAACTGCAGTAGATTCTACACTCTAATACTATACAGCGTGTTGGGACGTCGTCCTTGAAAGGGACACTAAAGAGAAACAATGAATCGGCCTAGATCGATAAATTGCGTTCTGAGATCTCTAAAGTCGTTAATTTCGCCATCATAGGTTTATTATTAGAGGAGAAAATCGAGTTCAAAGTTTCATTTTTTTAATTTTGCGCCGAAATCTTCCTGCGTGACGTCACGGATTTCAAAGTGTACTTATCGTATTTTGCGCCATTGGCTTAACAAAATTATCAGAAACTTGGTATGTTTATTCTATGGCCCCCTCAGAGGACAATGTCCTTCATTTGGGCCGATTAGGAATTACCTAGTCCCTAGTAGGCACCGTGAAACATGTGATGTCACGACGAATGGTGCGGAAACTTCAAGGTGGCGTCACCACCCACATTTTGCTTTTGCGCGCTTTCTCGCTTATAAGCGTCCTCTCGCAGCAAGAGTGGTGTTTTGGTATCGTGAAACAGCAGTTTACTAATAGGAGAAAAATCATTTTGTTTTGCTCTTTAGTGTGCCTTTTATGATGGAGGATGCCGCAGCGTTGAGGTCATCCAATACACGTGAGACGTCTGGAGGAGCGATAGAACTCCCAGTGAAATGCCTTATGTTCAAACTCCCCGTTCGGAGTGAAAGAAACTATTGCGACGCGGCCGGCGCAGAGCAGCGAGAGCATAACAGATCTATATCGATTCTAGAGGAAAAGGCTACGCCCAAAGAGCGCCGACCAAAAGAACACCGCCATTATCCTCCCACTAGCAATGTTGCACTTGCAGTTATTTACAAATGGGCTTGAAGTAGCGTTATCCAATGTTACTGGCAACATATATCCCACATGGGCATTTTGACAAATAAGAAACATACCGACAGCGTTTAATGATCATTTGTAAGGTTTCAGTAAAAAATTCAAGGCCATTTAGGCAGTTTACCGTGCGCAGAACTCGCAGCACAGGAGGAGGTGTATGCAGGCACTTTTGGTAGATGGCGCCACCCTATCCACTTGAATTCTTGATCGCGGCCGATAGCGCATCTTTAACTGAGTTGTTAGTCGCAGTGCGTCCTCGTCTGCGCTTTCTGTTGACACGTATTTGCAACTATACTTAATGTGAGCTACTTTCATTAATTACGATTAAAACTGAATAGCACCGTGAAGACTAGCACACGTCTCAGGGGCTGGTAATGCTCGCACGGTTGTGTAATGGCGGGAATGGCGGCGCCATTGTGGTACGATATTTTAAAGCATGGGTGCTATGGCGCACTTCTCCTCTGCAAACCATAGTACCTATTCGCGCCATGCGTCGCTTGCGTCCGTTTGCCCCGTAGTAGGAAAGCTCCTCTAAAATCATTTAGCTGACACCTTCCCTCTCGCCTTCGATTTCGAAGAGCGGCACGTAAAGGTCACAATATTAGGGCCCAGGACCATGGCAACGGGGCCGCAGACAAGCTGAGGCTCTCAGATAAAACACAAGGCAAGCGGCTATGTAGCACCAGCTTGGTTATTTTTCAGCTAAACGCCACCTGCCGTTTCTGTACCCCAACTGCCCAAAATCAGCAACAGCTTCGTGCCACCGGCGCAAACGGGCAGCGTTTGAAGTGACAGTACCGGCCTTGTCGCGGCGTCTGCACGCAACAATCGATAATTTGAAATAAGGATTCGCGTTTCTTACGGAAAATAGCCTCGTTGCTTGTCATAGTAGATCGGACTTTCAAATTAGGCGCATAATTTTAGAAAAACTGTTACCTAAAAAAGTTGCGCCACAGTCACTACTTAAGCGGAAGACCAGGTTTTTTGTCACACTCAATAATTCGGCTCCATTGACATCCGTTGGACTTCCTTTTCGTTTGTTGAGGGTTACAGCAATAGCTGAAATACCCTACTGCTTTCTCAAAGTGTAGCACGCTGTGCTGTAATTCGAAGACCATTTTCCTAAAGGAAAAAAAAAATCAGAGCATATCCACGGAGTGAATGATGATGAGTGGGCGAAGCTGCGGAGGTTCATCGGTAAACCGTAAATCTTCCGTGAATTCTGCCCAGTACATCATCACCGACGTGAGATCGGGCGCGTTTATACTAAAGGTTCGACGAGTTATGACGACTTGCAGCTCACTTTAATTTTACATGTACGCTGTGAATTTTCATTGTTTAGAAAACCATTGCTTTAGAAAACATCTGGCGTCTTTTCGTTTTGCTTTTAGAAAACATCTGGCTCTTTCGTTGGTTTATTTCATCAATCAACGGCGTTTTGAACAAAATTTTTATGTTTATTCACGCACAGGAGAAATCTCACCAGGCACTACCTTGGAGGTAAAAATGGCTGCTAATGGGAATGAGAGACAGAAGAAGTCGGCTTTTAGCTAACACTTACACTTCTACTTCTACTAACGTTTCCTACTGGAACATGCCAATGGCTGCTAATGGGGATGAGAGACAGAAGAATTCGGCTTTTAGTTAACGCGCACGCTGCGAATTTTTTATTGTTCAACAACGCACAGGAAAAATCTCCCACCGGCACCACCTTGGAGGTCAAGATCTGGTACTAGCGTTACGACTGGTTACGCACTACTACGACTACGACTACGAGGGACGAACGGGTGCCGCCTTAAGGAGCTTCGCCCCGAAAATACAATGTCAAAGGTATTACTTAATTTTCCAGCTTCGCGAGGCAGCTTATCGCAGACCCGCGCAATATATACCGCATATTATTTTAAGTGAAATAAGGTAACCTTGCTAATGTTGCACTATTCCATTTCAGCATCTAGCGCACAAGACACAAGACAAGGACCGAGTGAAAACCGACGAAGACAGCGCCCGTCTTCATCGGTTGTCACATGGGTCTTTTCGTTTGTTGTGCGTTACATGCTGAAAACACACTCTATGGTTTATTGTTATTTTTTACCTGACAACTTGTGCCCGCATAGCCAACTATGAGGCGCTTAAGCGCAGACGTTTTTACTACGCTCTGCATTTGGACCTCGAAAGTAAACCCTTGTTGCTTATGAAGAAGAAAAGAACGAATATTCGCAATTGCTTTGAGATGCGAATCACCTTATGCGCTCGGGCTGTCGGCGTCTCCTCTCGTCGTAGGCCCATAGAGTAACATAGTAAACGTAAAGAGCGGACACTCCCATTGAGCCATGCGGCCCACATGACTGCTAGCGCTCGTAGCGGCCGGCATGAACTGTGCACAAAGTTCCTCTTCCGGCCGTGCCGTCGTACCACGATGGTTTCAGTTTCGGTTTCAATGTTTTTTGCGCAAATTTCGGGTGTTTTCTTCTTTTTCAATCGTGAGAGTGCATTCGTTAGCAGTTTTTTGGAGGTGATACAGGCTGCAGGCATGCCTATCGCAAACAGGGTGTACCCTTTCACAGTTCTTCCCATAAAAAATAAATAACAGAGGCACATTTTATGTAAGCACCGTGTTTATTCAGATAGTACATAAAAATAGTTCGGATCAGCTAAACAGATGTTTTCGAACTAATGCTATAGGCACTTTCAGGAATTCATACATAACGGTACATATTCAATGAAACTGAATTATGATGAGTTTATTGAAAAATACCATTGCTGTGTACAAAATAATACAGCACTCTCGAATTGTGCATGCTGTAAAAAATGCGCAGTATCCGCTAGCATTTAACTGAACCAGGTGAGGGAAAACAGAAGCAACGATTGTTTAGATCAACTGTGCGACGTAGGATTCATTGTGAACACGAACATTTCAACATATGAGTAAAGATAAATGACGATTTTGCAAAATTTATCATAATGAATAGACTCTTGACGTAACAATCAACGGCGACAATCAAACAAGCAGGAAAGAAATCAACACCAACAACAGAAACTCTATGAGTATTATTCTTAAAAAACAATGCCGCCTTGATTTTCCACGACAGCTAGGGCAGAGTAATGTTTAACGGTGTAGGAGGCGTCGTCGTCCAAATAATAGACTCCTGCTACTTGGTCATAGCTGCGCTGTAGGTTCTTGACTCGAAGTTTCCGGCGGTTGACGTGAAATTCGGCGTGCATGTTTCTCGGTAGGGGTTTCATGATGCACGTTCGGAGAAAGTTGACGTCGCTTGTTCCCATTCAACGGTGGAGCCCAGTGGAGTTGTATCACGATGCCACGTCCAGCTTCAGTAGAGGTGATCCTGCGGCATTTTGATGGTACGTGTGACTCAGTTAATTTGCATAAACATGCTCCTTTCGTACGGCTTTTAGACGGAACCAATCTGCTTAGAAACATTACGTTCAGCATTCTGGTGCTCTTCTCACCATTTTCTAATTTTTCAACACACTAGGACGCACATATGACCCAAAAGAACTAAAAAAATTGCGGGCCATCATAGAACGCTGTCGCCCGTCCGCGGAAGCCAAAAAAAAAAAAAAGCCTGCCGTGCGCAGCGCACGCAGCCAATGCGGAAATAGAATCGAGGAGAGAGCGAGAATGAGCACGGACTCGGTTTGTATTCCCCTAAGAGGAGAGTATCGCCACTTTCAAATATTTAGAGGTTTTAGAAGCCCCTCTCCCCTCAGTCTATTTGTTTGCCTACGCAGCACAGAGAAGGAAATAAGAGGAGGAGGTCACGATGCCACTCTATTGGCTGTTACGTGTCACGCCACGAAGTCACACGCTCCTGCGGCCAATGACAACATACGTCGTGACCGTTGGGAACTGCTGGGTTTGAAGTCGGCCGAGTGGCGGCAAGCCCGGCTCTGTTGTGCGGTTGTGTGAGCTGTTAGTAAGCGTGGTGCGCGGCATTGTCTTTTGTGTCTCGTGTGGTCGCGGGCCGGCGAAAAAAACGACTAACACGGCGGCAACTTCTGAGAAGCGTACCGCCCGCTTCTCCGTGCTGCTTCCGTGAGAGAACAGTGTGAAATGCGCTGTGAATTGTTGCAATGCCCGCGTCCACTTTTCCTGTGTGCAAGGCAGGGGCGTAGCCAAGGGGGGGGGGGGTTGGGGGGGTTCAAACCCGCCCCGAAATTTTTCAGTTTTGCTTGCGTATATATACACGCACACATACAAACGCACGCACGAACATACATAAAGTATGGTTGAACCCCCCCCCCCCGAAAAAATTTCTGGCTACGCCCCTGGTGCAAGGTGTATTTGCAAGTGTATGCAAGCAGCTGCAGCGTCGTTCATGTTGAACGTTCGGTTCCTGCCTTCGTTTGTTTTGGCCGCACATGGAGGTGCCTGCAGTGGTTATTTTAAAGAGAATTATGGGCCGTGCTTTGAAATCATATCGGCTCTCTGTGGAGTAAATCAAAGAAGACGGACGCGGAACTCGGGATATTAGATGCCTTCTGTGATTTCAATGAGTGTGTTGCGCCGTTGATTATTCAAGCGCGGAAGCCAACTTGTGAGTATTCCAACTTGAACTCACCCACTGCGGCTGATTCAGACTTGCGTCTTGGTGAAAAAAAAGGGGGGAGGGGTGGCGAAATTCGATCGACTTTTTGATCACGGTGCGTGTTTTCTTTCTCTTTTTGCCCCTACTTACGCGGCCGTTATGGCGGGAAAATGTTCGGGGCACATCGCATTTCACCGCTCCCATGCTAGCAGCGTGCTTTACCTATATTTAGTGATTGAAATTGTCTACGTTTACTAATGCCCCGTTCTCCCCAGCAGTATATAATGCATGTCGTGTGATAAACTAGACCTGGCGCTGTGGTTGTCTAATATTTGCTCTCCGGAAGGCGTGACCGTTACTTGCGTGTACGCAAAATCCAGGAAAATTTGAAGGATGCAATTTAGCTTTGTGTAAGTTGGGGAAGGGCGGGGGGGGGGGGGGTATCACGGCATTGTTAGCTCTACTCTTATTGGTACAGTATCTCAAAACTGCTCGTTTATTCTGGTGGTGACTTCCATTCTGAATTCATCTTGCATTCAATCAGGTTTTGTTAGTTTTCCCAGCTTTGTGCTTTCTTGCACGGTCTAAACAAGTCGCGTCAGGGTAATTGCTCTACTGAATGGCTGTGAATGGTGGTCTGATTGAGTGTTCTTTATTATGACGTTCAACTAGCTTTATTCCCGCTTGTAAGCTTTGTGAACACCATGGTGTATGAGGTTATGCGTGTGAAGATAATGGTAGGACTATTCGGTTTTCTTTGGGATAATTGTAGGCGTACGAAGCAATTGGGTACTCACCATGATCGGCAAACTGTTGCGAATGTAATAATTTGTCTGATAACATTTCTGTGAGTTCATTTTATTCCCTGGCCTGATGCCCCTGCACGGAACCATTGCATGTAACCGTCGTGAACTAAGAATTTTCAGTGAGTTGCAATTCCGAAAGCGATGGTTATGTTCAGTATATATGAAAGTACACTTCACCAATTTCACAAAAGATAACATTGTGATTTAGAGATAGAATGCCGTGTCGAATCCCGGTGGATTTCACGATGGAGAACGCAAGCGCGCTGGCAAGGGGTGACATTGTTTTCAGTAGGTGGAATGCCATTCATGTTCACCTGCTTGTTTACACACACGCCTGGGTAAGTATGCGCAGCCAGTGTGCACAAAAGGCTCATGAGAGAAGGTTGGGCAGCATTGATGATTTGAAGGCGAGCTTATCTCCTCTACTAAAAAGCGCTGGCTAATTTCTAGTACAATACCATGTTAGCGCTAGTAATTTGGCATGGCTTCATCGGAGACGCGTCCAAGTTATTGTAGCATGTTTATTTGTCGTTAGCAGGTTGGCGGTTATAACGAGTATTTCTAACCGAAAAACTTGTTTTCGACGTGCTTTACGTGTTATTCCACAATAAAACCTGATTTCTTGGTTTGAAAGGTGTCGATTGTTTGGATTGCTCGGTGTACGACAGGGACGCGGTCGTACGCTCTGAAACGCTTGTGCTCAACGCCCTCAACTGCATAGCACTGCGTTTGAAAATACGCTTTTCATCCCGTATCTGTGGCCTAGGGAGAAGCTGTACAAGCATTATGCAATATAAACAATTCGCTTTGCTTACCTTTTCTTCACAAATGCGTAAACGTGGGCACCGCTGAAGCTGGAGAGTGAGGAGAATGGCGTCGCGGTGGTGCAGGTGATCCAGGTATGGTCAGGCCTAACAATGATGCGTGCGGATGCGCCGTAGTCAGGGCAACCACCGTTTTAAAGTACGAAGAACTATTCCGCTAATTAAGCATTTTAAAAGATTGCTTTTAACGCATAAGTTATTTAATAGCAGCACAGTGATCGATTGTTTCTAGTTCAGATTTTGTGGTTGCGCCACCTATCAGGCGGCATGAACCCTACGTGCCTGGGCCGCGGAAGGCGGCCATTGACCACTCTTTATGTTTACTATGTTACTCTATGGTAGGCCGTCACAGTGTCTCCTGTCGTCCCCCGTCAAGGTAAAGCGAGTGGCAAATAAGACGACGCGTTCACGAGAACGCTCGCTTGCCCGCGAGAGAAAGCTCCACCAGCGATGCTCCGACTGCCGAATATGACGGCGCGTTCGCTAAGGAAAAACGCTGTTTCTGAGATAGACGCCATCCGCGATGGGCGCTTGAGGCTGTCTGCAGCAATGAGAGGACGCTGTCTCCTCATGCTATTGACGTGTCCCTATGGGAAACACCGGTGCTTCGTACTTCCCCAGATTGTACGTTATTGGAGCTGTTCTTAGAGCGCTGCTCTTAAGCGCCTGTTCCTGCCTTGAGCGGCGTCGCCATTGGTGTCGCAAGCGTCTGCGTAATCGATAGAGCGAACAAGGACGAAAGAGACCGAACGCGGACTGTGTCGATGCCACGAGCCACTGAACCTGGCTTTCTTCCTGCTTCACGCGTGCTGACCCCTGGGTCGGAGCTCGTGTGTATGCAGGCCTTGTGCACTCGGGCTCCATTTGACTTTCAACAAGGGAGCGCGTGGCTTCACGAGTTCAAAGACTGCGCATAGCTTCCACTAGCCAATATTTCCATAACTAAACGTATTTCCTTTCTCTTTCGGGATGATCTTAAATAAGATTATATATTTTTATTTTGGGAAAATGAGAACTAGTTGATGCCATGCGCAATCTTTGAACTCATGAGACGACGTGCTCCATTGTTGCAAGTAATATTGAGCGTGACTGTACGTGCACTGCGGCTGGTTTCGCTTGTTCTAGTGGGGCTGTTGGCGCTTCGCCTGGTTCGCGACGCCTGCAGTGCACGCATAGTGGTGTGCGTAGCACTCGAGTGCTGTTGGCGCTTCGCTTGGTTCGCGACGCCTGCAATGGTACGCCTGCAATGGTACTCCAGCGCTGCTACTTTCTGAGGCAATATCCAACGAATGAAACATTGCTTCAACTGCGGATAGCCACAACTTCAAACACAGTTGGCGTTGACCCAACACGAAGCTGCGATCAGAATTCGCATTAAGAAGAATCGTAATCGTCCGTGATTTTTTCATGAAATTTTTTTCTGCATTCTGAGAAAGCTTATCCCGTGAAAAGGTCTGCTTTTTTATGTTGTATCCTACTTTCCGATGTGGATTTCGCGGTTTAAACAACGATGGCGCCGATGTATTGCAGGAGCCACGCATAGGAGCTTGAAGCGAGCCTGGGTGATAGCTCATAAGTTGCTATGTATTCATCGAACCGCAGGAAACAAAGACATAGGTGCGTTTGGAAGCAGCTCGTTGTCCACAAACAATTACGAGAGAACCTCTTGAATTTTACGTAGTTGAAAGCACCGTGGAAATGAATCTCTCTAATCTAGCCACATTGACGCAGGCGACCTGGCAAGGTCACCTGGCAAGGCGGCAAGTCGACCAAGGCGACCTGGCAAGGCCACCAGCTTGAAAGCGAGACTGCTATCATATAGAGCACGTCATATAAATGGCACATTTCATAATTTGTTTTCCGTACATGGTCGGTATTTTCGATTGCATATTGTCGCTCATGGAAACACACCGAAGATCGCTTACTCTAACAGCGGACGCGTCGGCATTTGGCTGGACGGGATTACTATGTGAGCAATGAGAGTGCCCTTTACGAAGATTCAATTACGAATACGATGGTAGTGCAACGCGTCGCGGACCTGTGGCACCAAACGCGTTCATGTCGATTATGCGGTTGACGGAGTGCATAGCACTGTGCAAGAATAGCGTCCTTGACCACCGCAGATATGGAGCCTCTTTTCCGCGCTTAGAATGCCGACCGCGAAACGCGCCCTTCTAACTGGCCGCGCCCAAGACTGGTGCTGCCCATCGACGCCGACGAGACCCGCTGCCACGTTAACGTGATAGTCTCGGGAAAATTATTGCGAGAATCGAAAATTCTGACCCTGTATGCAACGAAATTCAGAAAACGTCGTGTTGCCTAGAATATTTAATTGAGGAATTTCTACTTTACGATCTTTTTTAACGCCACGAGAGCCCTGAGACACTCTTGTTCTTCTTCCAATCATTTCTGGTCGAGCAGTTACTGCTCATTTTCCAATCATTCAAAAAAGGTATTCTAATAAACAAAAAGGGATTTTTCTTGTTCATGTTAAGTAGAAAAAGGGGAAAAGAAAGGCAGGGAGGTTAAGGCGGGGTGACACTTTCAAAGTGAGTTTCAATACTGTACAGCAGTGGGTACAGCAGTTGGAAAAGCTGTACAGCAGCGGTAATAAAAGCTGTGGCTATAAAATTTGCAAGGATTTTTGAACATAGACGCACGTTACATTGGAGCTCAAAATTTTTTTTAGTTGTATTCAGTGCTGTTTATGATATGTGCCTCTTTTAGGATCCACCATAAGCAGAACATTGAAATTTTGCGCAAGGGTAGCTACCAGCACTTTACAGAAGTGGAACTAACTGTGAGCGTACAACAAAAGCTTGATTTCTCATGATTTCTAATCGTGAGTACCCAAGTTTGACATATTTTCTGAAAGACAAGGAAATTCTCATCCGATTATTGCAAAATCTCAAAATTGAATTTTTCGACGAAACCATGTCTCACCCCCCTTAAGCAGCGCTGAACCCAGTCGGCCACCCTGCACTGGCGAAGGGGGCAAGGGAGGAAAAGTGAGAGAGGAGCGAGTAATGTCACTTTTGCAGCCGACGTAGCAACAACTCCGCTTTTGCTATCAGAGACGGTGATCAGTCCGGTATATCCGATAGCGCAGCAGCGCTTTCGCTGCCTTTCTGAAGTGTGATGAGCAGACTGATGTTCCGAATATCCTCTCTACAGGCAAAGCGTTTTCGTTTTGGTGATGTAGGCCATTAGGAAGGTCAAGTGAAGCATCTCGCTTGAGGAAGGCGGGCAGTAACAAAATATGTCCTTCGAGAGTGCAGTCGTTGCATTCGGCGCGGTCGGCCATCTCGATCTTAAATCAGCAGGCGTCGGTGAATGCTACGCCACGACTTAGACGGGTAAACACTATGTTCCTCCCGAGAAGTACCAGGTAGCAGACGCAGTTGTAGATATTGCTCTAGAGAATACAATCGTTGGTATGTGAACTCCGATCTTCTGCAGTGGAAAGCTGAGCGTTACCTTTTAGCATAAGTCGCGTCAATTTTCGATAAAGGCCTCAAGCAAAGTTTCTTTCTGCGTGGGCTTTCTTTCAGCTTCATCGGCAAGGTTGTCGCTAGAGATACCGCAATGACTTGCTACTACTGAAACACGACGTCGTGTCCTTTTTTCAATCGCAGAGTGTAGGATTTCTCGTATCTCCGGCGTAAGCTGAACATGGGATCCGCGAGGAAGTGCTGACAGAAGATATTAAAGAGCCAACTTTGAGTCGCAGAACACTGCCCATTGATTCACCGGTTGTTGGATGCTCTGCTGGCATACGAGATTACTTTTTCGGCGCCTTCTTGCCACTGTATTAGTACGGCGCCCAGGCCTACATTGCTGGCGTCGGTGGGAAGTGCTGTTGGTGCTTCCTGGTCAAAGTGCGCAAGAACTGGAGGTGTTTGGAGGCTTTGACGTAGGTCGTTAAATGCCATTTGTTCCTTTTCTCCCCATAGAGGAACACCCTTTCGTGTGAGTCGTGTCAAAGGTGCCGCAATAGATGAAAAGTCCGCGATGAATCATCGGTTATAGGCGCACAGTCCTAAGGAGCGCCTCACTGCGTTATTGTTGTGGGGTGCAGGGAACTTTGAAACAGCGTGTATTTTGTCCTGGTGAGGTCGAACACCCTCGTCACTAACGACATGGCCTAGGAAGAAAAGTTCACTGAAACTAAAATGACATTTTTCTGGATTTAAAGTCGACTAGCCAAATGAATAGCTTGGAGAACTGTGAATTACCGGCTTAGATGTCCCTTAAATGTAGCTGAGAAGATATTAACGTGGTCTAGATAGACCAAGCATGTTTGCCATTTCAGGCCTGATAGCACGGTGTCCATTAGACGCTGAAAAGTGGCTGGCACTGAGCATAACCCGAATGGAATCACTTTATATTCACAAAGACCGTCGGGTGTCACGAAGCAGTTTTCTCACCATCTGTCTCGTCGACTTCTATCTGCCAATAGACGCTTCGCAGGTCCATTGATGATAAATAGCCTGCATGCCGCAATCTATCAAGAGAGTCGTTTATGCGTGGCAGCTGCGACACCGCAACAATATAGTTGACGGCACCTCGCAGGAAAATAGGCTTCCAATCAGTCGACGTGCTCACGCAACGAATCTTGTAAGTGAGGTGCAGCTGCAGCTGGTCTGGGTGGCAAATCCACCGTGTAGACCTGAATTCTGCAGCATAGTAAGATTGCAAACAATCCAGAGCTGCTTGCTTCGAAGGATGGTTGAAATGCCTTTCTACACGTAACGTGGTTCTATGTTGCGCACAGGATCGGAGGCATTGCACGCTTTCTTCACCTCATCCCGTTCTGCACTGCCTCCGCGATCGGCCAAGCTTTGACAAATGGATCAAGTCGTGTGATGACGTTATCACGTAACGTCCCTTTATTTGACGTCATAGTGAGGTCATCAACTCAACATAATTTTTTCATCGCTTATGTTGACGCCAACGCAGAGGGATGCCGACTGTCGATTTTCACGTCTGATGACCCACCCTATGGCTTTCATCTTACAATATTTCCCCCAAAACAGCTTCACGTGCAGACACACGACAGGGGGCGATATGATTTCCAGAAGCGTTCTTTTTTGGCATTTGTTAAGGCTCGCGCGTTCAGAACGCATGCGCCTTAACCAATCGCATGCCTCGCGAGTGGTTTAGCCTCGACTACTGGCGTGCGACAAAAACATTCGATTATAGATGGCGTATGAGGTTCAACCTGAGGTAGCACATGCAGCGAGTACAAAGGATTTTTTTTCTTATAGACAGCGCACAATGGCAGCGTTTTCTCTTCTTCTCTCCTGACACCCGCCTTCTCACCTTTAGTTTCGAACGAATTCGCTCTAAGCTCGTAGTATTCGGGCCCTGGACTATGGTATCGGGACTGGTGCCAAGCTGAGGCTCTCAGAAAGAATGCAAGGCGAGCGGGTCTGCAGCGCTACCTTCGCTGTGCTTTAGCTAAATCCCGAATGGTGTTCTGTAGGCCAACTGCCCCGAGTCAGCAACAGACCCGCGCCGCAGGCGCCAGCGTTTATGTGGGAGCCCCGGCCTTGTAGCTGCGCCTCATCGCAATAATCGATAGTTTTAATAAGATTTCGCTTTTGATGAGAAACCAGCCTGGCTGCTTGTTGTAGCCGAGATCAATATCAGTTTAAACACATAATCTCAGAAAAACATTGATGAATAAACTCGCCACTGTTGGTACTGAACAGGGAGACCATTCCTTTGTGGGCTCAATTACGTGGCTCGATTGACGGTCCAGTTTGAGGCGTGTGAATCCCCGGAATACACTAAAATAACGCCAGCTCATCTCTCCTGCTCCTGCGCCGATGTTCGCGCTCTCTTCGTTGACCGTGGCTCCCCCTACGCGTCTCCTAGCTAGCAGACGCCCTCCGCATCAAATGCTGTTCCCGCAAATCGTCCGCACTCATCAGTTGGTATTTCAAACAGATTTTTTAAATGCAATGCATTTCTTAGTTGGGGTTGTTGTGCGTCCCTGGTCGGCGTGCGTACAGATCTCTCCGCGCGCGCTCCTCCTCGCCCCTAGCAACAGCTGCGCCGCGCCTAGCAACCGCAGCAGGTGGTGAGCGGCGGAGGGTAAAGGGGGGGGGAGGAGCGCGCGGGCGAGGGATGGCGCTCGCATCGCGGAGAGCGGAGGGTAAGGGAGAGGAGGAGTGTACCCGCTGAGGGCGCTCGCATGCGAGTACGGGAACTGATTCGCACGCCGTTGCCACGTCTCCCGTTCGAGACGCGTCTCCGTACAAGGACTTGTGCACCCTTGCCTACACCGGAGACGGAGTCTTTGTGGTGACCGTGTACCTCGCGCCCAACCTCGCTCGGGACGCCGTTGCCGCGAAGCTGGACGCGGCTATGGAAAGTGTGCGTGTGCGCTCCAAACCCTCTGATCCCATTGTCTTGGTCGGCGACTTCAACGTTGACGTGCACAAGAAGAGTGGCTGGTGGAGTGCACAGACCAAGCACTCTATGCATTGTCGCTCTGCCGCCTCCGACAACACGTTGCCCACTACCATTCACGGGAGTTGCATTGATCTGGTCTTTACGCGAACTGTGCCGCGCGTATGCTTCTCAAAGGCCCTTTGACCGTGCACTTCAGCGACCACAAGGCGGTGATTGTGGCCGTCAGGTACAACGATAGCACGAACAGGTGCTGACGTATGAATAAAAAATGCTTACGTGCGCACTCTCGTCTCTCTTCATTAATTAATCGCTCACTCATCGGGTGAACCCAAATGCATTCGCATTTCCTCACGATCCCCTTCGGGGAGGTGCGGCTTTTTTATGTTACGTTATTACTGCTACCGAAACGTAACCAGAGGACAGTAAAATGTCGCGCTTGAGTGGTTTTGTTATGGGCGGTGACACACTGAAATGTGCCGCGCGCGATATCGGTATTTATCGGACTGCTGAAGCAGCGAATATCTGTCGGTGGGATGACGCGAGGACAATAACCTGTACCCTACGCAGCTGGCGCTTCGCGAAAAACCCGAGCTTAGGCGGCTATGGCATTTGAGCAACTAAAGTTGGAAGTGCAATCCGGGTTTTTCACTTGGGAAAAACGCGACATACGGCGGACGCCGGCGTTGCCATCCAACACGCCTCGCAAGTAAGCCAAGAAGTGTCCCCACTTTGATATCTTGCACCATCGTGGACAGAGCAGACGTGTTGAAGACAAGTTCAGGGCACTCGGGGACGAACGTTAGAAATAAACGTAAAGTGTATATGCCGACTTAGGAGGACGAAAACTTAACGAAGTTGGCGATGTGCGAATGAAGCTCGCTTGCATCACAGAGCCGAAACATTGCTTTGGTTTAGAGTCAGCCCCGATGATACCATGACGCCAGGTCTTCCTCCGTGCCGCATCTCGCTTCTGTACTGCACCCGAAGAAGACTCTTGCCGTCATTTTCAGTCTACTACATCAAACACGCATCAAAGAGGCTCAAACGCAAAACGACTGAAACCACGCCGCAAAACTGCAAAAACGGGGTGAAACGTGGTTTAATGTGCACAGCTAGCCGTGTTTTGCACCGCTATGTAGGTCGAGCCACAGAGAAACAAGCAAGAGAAAATGCGTGAGGGGCTCGTGACGGCGTTTAACCAATGGGAGCACTGAGTTCAGGGAAAGCGCAAGAAAGGACAGGAGCATGAACAATAGATGACATTACTTTTATTTTATGCAGGGGCCTTAGTCTTTCACAATGGTCAAAAAGGTATGAGATAGCCGAGAAACCTTAGTGCTCTCCCAAAGCGGTGCTCCAGCACCTGATACTCTCTATCGTCTAAAGAAAAGATCGAGCCTTTTCCACGCCGTCATAACCGGGAGACAAGAAAGTTTCGCTATTTTTGTGAGGCATTGCAATTTGCTCGTAAGTTTCAGCGTTTTCATTAATGTCTTTCTTTTTGTTTCTATGTGTTTGAGGTTGAGCCATGTGGATCACGTTTGATGATATGCCCATTCCCGGCCGAGTTGGAATGCTACGGTAGCGTTCCAGTGCGCCCATGGCCCATTCCACCCGCGCACTCGCCTACAACTCGTATTACTGTCACGGCTGCGCTAGAACGCAATCACGTTTCCAAGTGTGCGGCTTTGCATGACGTGGCCGCCTCAACGAGAAAATTTAGCAAGGCGTCGTTGCACGTACACATGTACACACTGTCCCCAACCGAGCGAGGGTTCACAACACGTCTCGAATATTCTTCAAGCCTCTAGATATCCTCTTTTCTCTGCACTACGTAACGCCAAGTGTCCGAAGGCACGCGTTTCTCTGCGTGCTTGGCAAGTCCGTGCGCGAGCGTCAAGGTGGCGTTATTTGTTCAATTTATGGGACACCTTTAGTTGGGTGCACGCAGAAGTTGCGTACGCAGTGCATGATACGTTAAGTGCGCTACAATCGAAACGCGCCCCACCCTATTAGGTTACCGTGCTGTGATGCGTTTCGCGCAATTGATAGGTCATATGCGAGATGTAAGTACTTTGGAATTCTTATGAGCGCCGCCGACGACAAAAATACACTAGATCCCAGTAACAACGTGGCCTCTGCGATCTTAGACGCGACGTAGCACGTTTTCAGTGCTCACTTACTTCTTCGCGCTATTGTTTGTGAATTGTCGTCTCTTACGAAAGAGTTCTAACATGTGACCAGGAACGCCAATGAACAATGTCATCTTATTTTGCGCCGCGCTGCAAAAGCGGCTACAGAAATGACACCGGTAACCATTTCCTTGAACCACTGCGGCAGCCCGATGAGTTTAAAGAAATTGTACCATATCCACGAAGTGAATGATGATAGAGGAGCTTGCTCAGATAATCGGGTAAACCGTGAATGCTCCTTACGATTCCTCTACTGTCATATATAGACGTGACATGTTATAGTAGCGATCGTGGTCAGGTTATTGTTGAACCGCAAGCGGTCGCAGATTTTGAAGCTGTGGCCGAATGTGTGGTAGAGAAATACGCGCTTGTAGCGGGTGTCGGCGCCCCAATTCAGGTAGCGGCCGCTTTTGGCGCTTGGCCGCTGCATCCCGCGCCCGTACCTCTTCGAGGTTCTCTTGCCGCCGCTTCCGCGTTGCTTCGGCTTCGCGGGCTTGTATCTCGGGGTCGGCACGACGCTGACGTCTCTCTTCGGCTTCGCGAGCTCTTACCGCAAGGTCTTGGCGGCGAGCCCGCGTTGCTGCTGACGATGCGAGCCCTCCGCTCCGCCGCCTTGTCTTCTTCGTTCATGTTGACTGTCAAAGAGAAAAGGAAGCGCGGAGTTGTGGCCCTTTAGCCGTCTCCTTTCAAACTAGAGCACGCGCCGGAGTGGAGCGAGCTCCGCATGTGACAGTTGGCTACGCTATATATGGTTTTGCCTGCGTTAATATTATCATAAAGGCGCTGGAAGAACAAGAGGAAGCAGACTTCTCTTTCGCGCGAGCGTGCGCTGAGATGGTTATACTTTACCTGTGTTACGCCCGGCTAATACGGCGATGGACAAGCCCCGAGCATAAGAAGCAAGAACCTAAAAGTGGGAACACATGCTATGCCGCAACGATAGGCGGCTCACTCACAAGTCCAAGGCATGTGAGCGACATCTTGAGGTTCATGATATTGTCAAATATTATAACCACGTTATAAATGGAAATGAAGTTCCTCTGTCTCGTGGAAAATGGGGCTATTGTCCAGGGTACTGCTTCGCCTTTTCTCCGGTCTGCCAGAGCGCACCTCGAAGCCAGAAGTGGCGAAAGGGCAAGGAGGTCACCGTAAATACGGGCAGGGATGACTTCTATCATGCCCGAATATGAAAGATGCCGTCTTCGAGTCGGTCGAGTGATTCTTCGACGACGCAACTCCGTGCATCTCAAGCGTCAAATCAGCTACAACGTTCACGCTAAACGAAACGCTGAAGCCCTATTAGATGCGAAGCATCTTATAGCCGAGTTCAAACCGCTGGTGGTGGTGGTGTGCGGCGTGACCACCCTTAATGCGCATGCGCCAACTCTGCACGCGACTCCTCTCCCCTTCCCTATCCAATTCCCCTCCCCATTTCCCTCCTTTTCACTGACCCTCCCTCTTCCTTCTCTCCACTTTCCCTCTCCCCTTTTCTCCTCTCCACTCACCCTCTCCCCGCGCCCTCTCCACTTCCCATCTGAAACGCGGGCTCGACATGCCGAAATTTTTTCCTGCGCAACGCCGCAATGTGCGCCAGCACATGCGCGTCCCCTCCCCCTCTCTCTCCTCTCCTACGCTGCCCCCCTCTCCCGCGCCTGTGGACCGCGTTCCCCGCTCCCCTGTGAGAATTAATGGCCAGGCAAGAGGGAAGACACAACGCGCGTAGCGTTCCTCTTCGCGTTCCACGACGCGAGGCCGGTAGCATGCCCAACGAACGCCAACGGAACGCGATCGTGCAAGTGTCCGGCTTCGCATCACCTCATGGTCCCCTTTAGCGGGAGATGGTGTAATTTCTTGCCTTTCGCGCATTAGCGCCAAGAATTAATCATGACGCCGTCAGGGATGACGTGCGGTGTTTTCTACTGCAGAACCTTGTGGCACGGAAACTGCTAGTACAAAAAACTGTAATTGTCAAAGGAGATGGCAGCTGCACTATTCACGGCTACAACAAAGTGCAAAAGCAGCTGTTGCGCACTTTGACCACTGTCGCCGATTTGCAAAGTGTGTTTAAGGATACAGACAGCCTGAACATCTGTGGAGCCATAAATCCAGCCGAGAATGTGCCCACAATCGCTTCTGTTCACCATAAACACTGCACAGTGTCTACAAAGCGGCCCACTTGCTTTCGCTGTTTGTGCCTACGAAGACAAATGCGAGCCAGAAAGCCTACAAAAGTAATGAAAACCAGAGTACGAAAGGTTCGCAGCCTCTCAAAGAAGGTGGCCTGTGCGACTTCCGCAAAAAGGAAGAAAAGTGAGAGGTCCTGGCTCTTAAGCGAAAGCTTTCCACAGTTTCAAATGAGGGAATTGAAGATGCCCTTGCTGATATCGGCCTTTGCAAAGGCTGTTATTCATGACATCGCTCAAGCAGCTGAAAGTGAAAGCATCCTGTGGCATGCACTATAAGGCTCACTGGATTCCTAATTGCCTAATGCTGCGAATTGCAAGCCCACGACGATATAAACTGATAAGTGACATGCAGATATTACCCCTCCTCGAAGGGGCGCCTGGCTCAAACACTTAGAGTTATACCATCGAAACACAGCTTTAATCCTACTTGCTTGGAGGCTATCGCCAAGCTGTTTGACAAGACTGGCAATCAGAGATCTGGTTCACTAGTTCGCGATGAGATTAGGTTGCGACAGCCCTACGACTTCAACAAATCAATTATAAAATTAATGGCTTTGTTTACTATGGTCGGCTGTCAAAGGAAGGGACAAATCAGCTCGCGGAAGGTACAAATCAAATTGCTATTTTTGCAACTAAAGGCGCTGCGCCCGGCAAAACTTTGCTCAACTTGTTTGGAGGCAGTAATACAACTTCACAAGCACGGCGCGACAGTTATTGCTGTTGTAAGCGACGGAGCGGAAACAACAGATCAATGTGGCAGCAGCTGGGCGTAAGCGGAAGCATGGAATCACCGGTCACAATATCCTACATCCTTGTTTGGCTGATGGAAACTTCCTGCATTTTCTATGCGATGTTCGACATGCCTCAAAATGTGTCCGAAATTATCTGCTCAGGCACAAGAATGGTCAAGTAAGTTCCCATCAACATTGTACTCATAAAATGCCATAAAATATGACTTTGTGACACTGATCTGTAATAGCTTTATTTTGAGGCTGGAGACAACCGTTTGAGGAGCACTGACAATTGGGCGAGCTGGTACAGATGCATGGCTTCAGTACGGCGCAACAAGGAAGACGAAAAGACGAAAGATCACACGAACGCAAGCGCGCTTGTGTTCGTGTGATCTCTCGTCTTTTCGTCTTCCTTGTTGCGCCGTTCTGAAGCCAGACAACCGTATTAACTTCAAGCACTACCAAATTCTTTATGAGACTGAAAAAAACAACCAGTTGCAGGTCGTTCTCAAGCTAACTGCAGCACACGTTCAGCCATAAAATCTGCCCAAAATGTCTGCCCGACTTGCAGCACAGGTGAGCTACACTGTGCATGTCTAAATATTCTCACGTAGTCGTGAAGACGACAGCAGTCCTGCTAATAAATACGGAACTATTTATTGCGCGAAATGTGTCCGGACACGGAAAACCTCGGAGTCCCTTATGCATTCACCTACGGCGACTCGAAGGCAAACATACTCTATTCTTCTCATTGGAAGTATTGATCCTATCCCTCCCTCTCCGAAAGCCTCCTACACCTAACATGGGTTTGCACAGCCCCTGAACTCGAAGGCATTGCGAGCTGCCTGCACCTCTAATGGTTTTACATTGCCTCCGTGATCGCCCGCCCATCACGAAGGCATTCCAAAGCGTCCATATCTTGTCATGCCATCATCATGTGACGTCACGTTGTACGACGCGGCAGCAATTTCATGCTGACGTTATAATTACGTCACAAATTTTGTCGACCTGTGACGTCATGGTGACGTCTTATGGTGACGTGATATCGTGATTATGATTTTTTGCATCACTCATGTTGATGTCACCGATGGGGGACGCCGAATCTGATGGTCAATTGTCGTGTTTTGTGAGGCATCTAAGTCTTTCGCCTTGAAAGTCAAAGTACAAGTTGTGCACTGGTAGTGGCAACCGCAGTCGTCTGCCAGCGGTAACCTGTTCAATGAGATGGCAGACCATATTATCGCATTTATAAATGCGATGCCGCATTTGCAGGTGCGGCATCGAAAATTCTAGCCTTACCGATGGTGGGCGCGTTTTTCCAAATATACTGTACTGTTCGCGTTGCAGCGTCAAGCTTATCAGAAAAACATAAATAATCTGGAATGTTCGGCTATCTAGCGCGGCCCTCGCAAGTGGTTACACATGTAACAGGTTCGGTTACATGAAAATAGAAAGAGAAGCGTGAGCAGCAACATGTACAATATTTATACTATGCTTTTTCAGCTGTGTGCGGTAAGCTGACTAACTTCACCTTCTCACTTAATTTTCAACGCAGCTCTTCAGCCGCAGTACTGCGATTGGTCTTAAGGTGCACAGGGAAGAAGCAGTGGAAGGACTAAAAGACTGTGCGGGAAAGGAGGCGTTCACAAGGATATTCAACGACGTATTGATGCCTTCAACGCCAAGCTTCCTTCTGAAGGCATACGGAAGGGGTCTCCGAATATGCAGGTGGGCTCTTGAGTCAACTACTCAGATAGAGTTAAGTGCCTTTATTTCTTTTTTTTGTTAGTAGCTCAGCTGTGCGATTTCAATTTTTTATGATAATCGAAGGATTCCAGGAACTGCTGAACTCAACAGAAAACACCACCGTGAACGAAACATGCTCCTCTTTGCATCACGGCAAACTACTGAATCTCGGTGTTGCGCTCATGTCGGTTCTGGATATTATCGACGAAATTTAGAAAGCCGCGTTCTCCACATCTTGACGGCAAAGCTAAACCAGGATCCATTCGAAGTATTGGGCATTGTTGTGATGACCTTCACAGAAAGTAAGTAAGATGTTGTGCATAAATATCAGCATGAATGGTTAATGTTATAGTTACCATCTAACTGAATACCTTTTGCATATATTTGTTTAAACTTGCCGCTTTTCTCGCTAATGTATTGAATAAAATAGATGAGTGTGCGCAAGTCCTAACTGTGGACCTATTTGGATAAAAATATTTTTATAAATGGAAGTATCAAGACTCACTGATTTGAGCTTAACTTTTTTTAATCGAAATATTAACTATACGGACATAAAGACGTATAGGCTAATGTTATGAGCTGCGGAATACAGGTGCTCATAGCTGACTTCATCTTCTGCCTGTTTTTTCAGACATTCATTGGTGTTGTTCGCTCGTTGCATGGCGAGGATGGGCATCCGACAGGAGTTCAGTTCAGCCAGACATACAGGCTTCTCTCCCTGTTCACTCCAGTGAAGAATGCTGTCAAAGGAAAATGTTTCGGTCAAGCTGACATTGTGCTCGTGTCTCTGCACGAAAGCCTTGGGCAAAAAGCAAAGACAGCTGCCACCTTAAACGTGCCGTTGATGCAAAGCTCCACAAAAAGCTCTTAGGCATAGTTATTTCCAAGAGTAAAGGTGCTGAACTATGTGAGCGTGACTGCGAGAAGCTCGGTACACAAGAAATGGTTGTTTATCACCTTGCTGGATATACGCACAAGATGGTTACAAAAAACTGTAGCCTGCAGACAATGCCTCGACATTCTCACGGCCGATGCTGAAACATTCGAAAGAAGCGAACCGGCTTCTCTCAAGCTCGCCTAACAGATCAGGGATTTCAAGTCAGGCTGCCTTCATCAGCCATCGCTCCTTCTCTACACTTTCATCAAGAAATTGGAACAGATCATTCGCCAAACACTTGACAGCCACCCTGTGTTTGGTGACTTGTCTTGGGCAATATTGGAGCGATTAGAGGAATCTTCCTAGGCCGTGGTCGGCTGCTCGGTTCACATTCAGGAGGTCACAGGTAGAGGTTTATCTCATCATGAAGCTGCATTTCTATTCAAGAGAGAAGAATAGTGAAATGCTGATATCCGAACAAGTGCAGCAAGCAAGAAAGAAGGCAAAACTGTTGTAAGTCATAAGCATTGCTTCAATCATCGTGCAATGCGCAATAAAGGATACCAGAGAAGCAGGGCAAGCTAATCTATTTCTCTTTCATCGTTTTTGTTTTTCTTACCAAACATACTCTGCAAGAAAATATGAACATTCGGGAGTAAGGCAGTTACGCATCAGTAATCGACGTCTGACTTGCTTGTTTTCTTTTCTTAAACGCTCGGCGCTCTCTCTTAAGCGGACAGCCTTCGTGAACGGGAAGTAGCGGGTGCGCGGCATAACCAAACGAATGTCTAGCAAGAGATGGCTGATAAACGCGCCCTCTAATAACTCTCGATTGAGATGGCCAATGACTACGCGTTCCATCAAAATTGCGAGTTCGAGAAAACTGAATTCCTAAAAATCGTTTCCGTGATAGCGGGGGGGGGGGGGGGTCCTATCCTTGGGCCGTTTACAGGCCGACGAACGCTGGAAAGAACATAAAAGATGCCACGCCGATTCTGCTCGAAAGCAGTGTTCCGGGGATGGCCGATACTTATAAATAAATTAATGAAAATAAGTTACGAGTGAAAAACAGCGCTAAAAGACGGGACAAGAAGGACAGAGACCACGGCGCTCGCGTCGGCCACTGTGTCCACTGATTTGAACTGGGGTACTTTTTTTATATTTGAAATAATGCGACTGGCTTCAACTGCTTTCTGCGTTAATCCGCAATACACAGAATCATATATCGCTTACGAAAAAAATATATCTCTTACGAAAAAAAGCGCCGTTCGCTAACGAACGTTGAAAAGCCGTGGTCGAGCCAAAGCGTCAACAGCTTGTAACATTAATAGCACTTCTCTTTTTAAACTATATGTATATATAATATATAGTGTGTGTGTGTGTGTGTGTGTATGTGACGTATGAGGCCAGTCAGTAGAAGCCGACGAGGAAGAAGAGGTGGCGGGTGAGTGGAACCAAAGTATGGCGTGTCTGTGCCGCTGGACGTCTCTCATTCATAGCGTCACACATGTCAACAAGGCGGAGACCTGGCAGCCGACTCATCAGCCGCACATCACCAGGAAAGCCATCAGCAAGACACCTTGACCACATGCAGACCACCGAAGCGGAACCTGCTGCACACAGCGACCAGCATCATGACAGAACCATCGGCTGACCTTGATATCCCCAAGTACACCGGATCAGCGGACGATGGACCCGTACAGGAGTGGTTCGAGCTATTCGAGCTCCACGCTACCGCTGCATCGTGGTCAAAACGAGAGATGGTCACCACTTCAATGACTATGTCACCGATGGGCACATAGGCGTATCTACCGGGGGGCAAGGGGCGCTAACCCCCACTGAGAAATGTTGGGGGGCGGAACCCACCCCCACTTTTGAGAGTGGTTGTTGTCGGCTGCAGACTGGGAAACTAACAAGTCCGGCAAAGTTTTACTTGAACCCAGCAATAACGTAATTTGTAATAAAATTTGTCCTACGATTCTGCTGTGACGACGGTCCTCCGTGTGTCATGACCACGCACTGTAGGCTCTGTGCTGTGCGGGCTGCCTATTCCACGCTTGTGCGTCTTGCGCTCGAGCATTGCACAGGAGCCTATAGCTCAGCAGGGGCTCTATAACATTACATCAATCTGTCATGATTTTATTTGTCCCGCCTGGCCTGAAATTTAAGTAATCCGCGACGCAATTAGGGGCGGGAACCAGTAAACATTTTATAGCCCGATCAAACGATCTCCTCTTTCAGGAAATTCAATTTCTTTCTTTGAAAACGAAGATCATTGCCACGCTCCACATTCAAGCTGCTGTGAGTTGGTGAGTGTGCAGAAGTGCCCAGTATTTTAGTGTGCCTAGCCAGGACAGCTAAAATAGATTCCCACTTTAGTCTCCATTATCCTGCTTCACTTGGCTTATTATATGGTAGCCTTCAACGATCGCGGCGGCTTGTACCAAGGCAGTGGACTCGACCATGAGAAGCCCAGCTTTCAAGTTTGCCCCGTTAGTTTATCTACCTCACCAGGGAGGTGGTTAGCGCCCACGGTTTTCTGGACTAAGGAGGCTGCCTACTTGCAAAGCATTGTGTCTAATCCTGGTAATGTTTATTTCTCTCTCTACCTCTTTCTCAGCAGCGATGAGTTTACAGAGACTGTGCACGCGCAAAACAGCTCAACATCGTTATATACTACTGAAAGTATCTATAATACACATATGAATCCATCGAGCCCGCTGCTATAAGTAGCCACTGTCAATGTGATTGGCGGCAGCCTTCTGAAATTATGTTCAGAAAGAGACACTGTCTGGCTATTCTGAAAAAAAAAATGAGTTATTGTTCAGCACAGTAATACGCTGCTTATTGGGCACACTTCATTTTAACGCCGCGAATTTTCGCAGACTTATGACGTCGCGTAACAAGAAGGCGATTTTATGGCACATTGAAAATTTTTGTTGAATAGCGAGGAACCAATGACAAACAATACGCCGTATTGAAAATAGTTCATTATTATTTTTTTACGCAGTGATGTGTGCATGGTAATTACGCGGTGGATCACTTACGTGTCATTTGTTGCGTCATTTTACGAGCAGTGCTGTAAGCATGACCCGGAAAATTTCGACCAATCATTAACAGCTAACGACCTATACGGAAGGAAACAATGCGGGGTAGTTTAACGTTAATGGCTCACATTTTTTCAAGAAAAATTTTAGCTTACATAGTTTACGTAGGCTATTTACTTAAAGGAACCGGAGGGGAGGAGTAAAAGGCCACTTCACCGCTTTTCTGCACCCCCCCCCCACCTCGCCGCCCAGCTGGGAAAAGCAGGAGGGCAAGGAACGTAGTCATTTCGTAGTCATTTATGATCTTCTAACTATAAACAACCTGCTCAATGTGGTTTGCTTAAGTATTAACCAGCTGAACTTGGTCTTCTTCTTAAGAAAGACTTTACATTAGAGGGCTCTAACAATAAAGAAATTGGCACTCGGCTTATCCTGAAGACTTCTGCGAAGTACCTCGCTTTGCCAGCCACATGTTTTGTTTAATAAGTGACAATTTAAGGTACTAGAGTCATAGCAGGTTCTTCATGCTCATCGTATCTACAACGCCAAACTAAGAGGGGGAAGTTTGCTGATGCAATGCTCAGAGGATCATGTGAAATTTGGGTGTACTTTTTAAACTTCACGGTAATATTTCCAAAATGTTAATAAACACTGCTGTGTTGTCGCGGTATAGGGCGGCCCAGCCTGCACAATCCGTTTGGTAGATTCTTGCTTGACTTAAAACAAAGTTTTGAAAAGCAAGTGATCTGGTCAGCTCTATGAATATAAAAAATCACCTCAAATCATATCTCTCTCTCTCTCTCTATATATATATATATATATATATATATATATATATATATATATATATATATATATATATATATATATATATATATATATATATAATGTAATATATATACACACATATATTTAAGGTGTTTAATAGACAGCACTCGACAATGAGTAATGGCGACAGTCACGGCAAGGCACGAACTCCCTGCGCGAGCGGCGTTCTTTTTACAGCAACCAAAGAGACGACCCACTAGAAGGCGCTGGAGAGGGTAACCCATTACCATGTCCCAAGGCTTCTCTACAATTACCCCGGGTACGAAAGGGAGCCTCCGGCGACCTAACAGCTCGTCACTATGAGTGGGTCATAGTAGGCCTTGAGGCGCTCCACGTTGACAATGTCGCGCCCTCGACGGCGCATGGCCGAAGCTGGTTCGATGGGTTCGATCAAGTAGTTGACCGGGGTGTGCGCTCGACACCCGGTATGGGCCTTCGTATTTCGGCAGCAGTTTGAATGAAAGGCCACTTGCAGAGGTAGGGACCGAGAGCCATACGAGCGCTCCAGGGGAGAACGTGGTTCAGAAGTAGTCGTTCCATCGCGAATGCTCTTCTGCAGCTCTTGTTCCTGCGTCGGTAAATGTCTTGCAAGCTCGCGACACTCTTTCCGCGAGCCTGGCTGTGTCAGAAATAGGCGCACTCAGATGGATCCGGCTTGTATGGGAAGTATCGTATCGATGGTGTGCGACGGGTGCCTTCCGTACAGTAAGAAGAACGGTGAAAAACCAGTAGTGCGCTGAGGGGCGGTGTTATAGGCGTAGGTAAAGGGCAGAATGGCATCCCAATTGTGTGATCGGCGGCGACGTACATTGACAGCATGTCGCCGAGCGTGCGGTTAAAGCGTTCGGTTAGGCCATTCGTCTGCGGGTGTAAGCAGTAGTTTTGCGGTGAACAGCATGGCACTCTTTCAGAATGGCTTCCACGACTTCCGATAAGAAGACACGGCCTCGATCGCTGAGAAGCTCTTGGGGTGGACCGTGACGCAGTATGAATCGGTGTAGTAGGAAGGAGGCAACATCGCGCGCTGTAGCCGCTGGGAGGGCGGCGGTTTCGGCGTATCGCGTTAGATGGCAACAGCGACGATGGCCCAGCGGTTACCAGCCGAAGTCAGAGGAAGTGGTCCATACAAATCGATGCCCACGCGCCCGAACGGACGGTTAGGGCAAGGTAATGGTTGTAGACCTGCTGGCGACACGTGCGTTTGCAGGTTTTCGGCGTTGGCAATCGAGGCAGGAGCGAACGAACTTCTGCACGTAGCGGTACATCCCACGCCAGAAGTATCGTTGTCGAATGCGGTGGTAAGTTTTGGATACCCCAGAGTGCGCGCATTGCGGGTCAGAGTGGAAGGCCTCGCATATTCAGAACGCAGACTGCGGGGTATCACTAGTAGCCACTGGCGGCCGTCGGCGTTGTAATTGCGTCGGTGCAGGAGGTCGTCACGAACGGCGAAATGGTGGGCTTGACGACGCAACGCGCGAGTGGATGGTGTTGCCGTCGGATCAGTGAGCAAGTCGATCAGCGAGGTGATCCATTATCCTTGCGCTGTTCGGTAGCGATGGTGTGAACGCTGATTGAAGCACAGCTATGTGAGATACTGAGCAGGGGGCATTGTCGTCAGGCAAGGGAGAGCGCGAGAGGGCGTCGGCGTCAGCATGCTGGCGTCCGTTGCGGTACAGCACGCGGATGTCGTAGTCCTGCAGGCGAAGTGCCCAGCGGGCGAGACGGCCTGAGGGATCCTTCAATGACGACAGCCAGCATAGTGCATGATGGTCGGTGACGACATCAAATGGGCGACCATACAAATAAGGTCGAAACTTTGTAAGGGCCCATATGATCGCCAGGCACTCTTTTTCCGTGACTGAGTAATTGGTCTCGGCTCTGGTAAGCGTACGGCTTGCGTATGCCACGACATATTCGGGGAACCCTGGTTTGCGTTGCGCAAGGACAGCGCCGAGGCCTACACCGCTGGCGTCCGTGTGTACCTCCGTTGGGGCCGTAGGGTCGTAGTGGCGTAGTATGGAGGAGACGTCAACAAACGACGGAGCTTTGCGAACGCGTCGTCACACTCGGACGACCACGAATTTAGGGGGTCCCGTTACTTCCAAGGAGCTTCGTCAGCGGCGATATGATGGTGGCAAAGTTTCGTATGAAGCGTCGAAAGTATGAACACAGTCCGACGAAACTGCGCAGTTCTTGTGACGGACGTAGGTTTTGGGAAATTCGGCCACGGCCCGAAGCTTGGCCGGATCGGGAAGGATTCCGTCTTTGGACACGACGTAGCCGAGGATTGTCAGCTGCCGTGCCGCAAATCGGCACTTCTTCAGATTCAGTTGGAGGCCGGCGTTGCTCAAACGGGTCAAGACATGCCGCAGACGTTGGAGATGCGTGGAGAAGTCCGGAGCGAAGACGACGACGTCGTCCAGGTACACAGGCACGTGTGGCCATTTCAAGTTACGCAGAACGGTGTCCATCATGCGCTCGAAGGTCGCGGGCGCATTACACAGACCGAACGGCATGACGTTGAACTCGTACAAGCCGTCGGGCGTGACAAAGGCTGTCTTTGGTCGAGCGTCATCAGCCATGGGTACTTGCCAGTACCCCGAGCGCAAATCGAGAGATGAAAAGAATTCTGCTCCTTGGAGGCTGTCAATCGCGTCGTCGATTCGCGGCAGTGGATAAACATCCTTGCGGGTGACCTTGTTGAGCCGTCGGTAGTCCACACAGAACCGCACAGAACCGTCCTTCTTCGCAACGAGAACAACAGGAGACGCCCATGGGCTGTCGGAGGGCCGAATTACATCGCGTCGAAGCATATCGTCCACTTGCTCGTTAATTACCCGGCGTTCTGTGGGAGACACGCGATATGGACGTTGCCGCAGTGGTGGTTGGGCGCCAGTGTCGATGCGATGCGTAACAGCGGACGTGCGGCCGAGGGATGTTTGCCGACATCGAAAGAATGACGAAATTCATCCAACAAGCACAGAAGCTGCGAACGCTGGACCGACGTAAGGTTGTCAGCAATGGAGGGACCAAATACATCAGTAGGTGACGAATCAGACGTGGAAACAGCACTGATGGTGCGGGAACTGGTACAGTGCGAGTCATCGGGTGCGTCCAGAACTTGTGCGTCTTCAACGGGTTCCACTTTGCCGAGACATTCCCCTCGAACCAACGTAACAATGCACGGGGATGGGTTGGTAACAAAAATAGCGGTGCTGCCCTGAGTGACTCGCACGGTCGCGAAAGGTACCAGCAACCCTTTCCTAGTGCAGATGCGGGCAGATGGCGAAAGGAGTGCAATGGTGTCGGAGAGACCGGCGCAGTAGACCGACACAGCCGTTGACGAGTTGGGAGGCACTTTCGTATCGTCTTGGACGAGGATCTTGCTCACTGCCGATGGACTGTCTGTCGGCGTCAAATGTGAGAACGGTGAGAGTTCGATTTCGGCTGGTGCGCAACGAATTACGGCGTCGTGGCGGGAGAGGAAATCCCATCCCAGGATGACGTCGTGAGAGCATGCCGCAATTATGATGAACTCGACGTCGTACAGAACGTCCTGAATGACGACGCGAGCAGTGCATACTGCTGTAGGATGAATACTCTGGGAGCTGGCGGTACGGAGGGACATCCCAGAAAGTGGCGTCATCACTTTTCGAAGTAAGCGGCAAAGTTTTGCGTCCATAACGGATACAGCGGCTCCAGTATCGATAAGGGCCGATGCGCGAACACCGTCCACAAGCACGTCGATTACATTCGATGGACTTCGCTGAGGGCTTTCACAGTTCGATAGCGTCGCAGCCCTTGCCTCCTGGACTGCGACGACTAGTTTTCCTGCTCTCGTGCGACCGAACGTGGCCGCATGGGTGACAGTGATCGACGTCGTGGAGACGGAGAGCGGCGAGTAGCTGGAGGTGGGCGTGACGTCGGCGACATAGGTGGAGGTGGGTCGTAGAATGCACGGCTTGACTGGCTGGTGACAGGTGACGCGACTCGAGGCGGCTGCACGCGTTGACAATAACGTGCCACGTGACCGGCGTAACCGCAAGCAAAGCAGATGGGCCGGTTGTCGGGGGTGCGCCATCGGTTCGCCGGGGTAGGTCCCCGCCCATGTCGCAGGACGCGATTGACTGGTCGGCTGCTGAAATGACTGTATGGTGGACTGCAGTCGGGGCCGAGGGATGGCGTCAGCATATGTAGCCGGCACACCCGCCTCAAAGAACGGAGGTCTAGCGGCGGCTTCGGCGTAACTCTTGGGGCAGCCGCAGGAATTACTTGGGGGCGTCCTGGCGACAACTTGAGCGTAACTCTGGGGCGCAGGAGCCGGAGGTTGCGGGTGGTACTCAGGCATGACCTCCGCAATTTCCTGCTCAATCGCTCGGCGGAGAGGAGGAAGAAGGGTGGTCGACGACTGTTGACGTGCTGCGGGTGGGCAAAGGCGAGGAGGCGACCTGGCGTGCAATTTCCTCGCGCACGAATGACTTGACTTCTGCCAGCAACGCGGCCTGGTCAGTTATTGCCGCCAAGCCAGCAAGCTCTGCGTCGCGTGATGGGGATCGACGGGTCATCGAACGCTGCCGGCTGGAGCTCCTCGTAGCTCTGGCACAGCGTTATGACCTCGGCCACTGTGCCAGGGTTTTTGGCGAGCAGCATGGTGAAGGCATCGTCGTCAATGCCTTTCATTACGTTCCGGATCTTGTCAGACTCAGACATGGTCCCGTTGGCCTTCTTACACCAGTCGAGGACGTCTTCGATATAACTTGTGAAAGATTCACCGGCCTGCTGAGATCGTTCACGTAAGCGCTGTTCGGCTTGCAGCTTACGAACTGCTGGGCTGCCAAAAGACGCTGATGACGGCGGTCTTGAAATCGGACCAAGTCGCAAAATCGACGCGTGTTGTTGTACCAACAAGGCTTGCTACGACCCGCTGAGGTAGAATACCTAAGGTTGCCTTAAACTTGCCTTCTAGCGTCCGCATTTGTTGGGGATGCTGATCAGCGCTCCGTAAAATTGGGCGAGCCAGTCCTCCCACGTCTGGTGGGCTATCGGGCGCCAGTGAAGAATGGTGGTCGCGTATAGAACGGGTGGCAACCGGGACAAATGTGGCTCGTTGCCGAGAGGAGAGCGTTTGCTGGGCGGCGTCTTGAGGCATTGGTAGATGGGCAGTGTTACGGGATCGGAGGCTCCATGGGCCATTGAATGGTGAGGATGAAGAGTCCTCTCCACCAAATGGTTAAGGTGTTTAATAAGACCAGCACTGACGACAATGAGTAATGTCGACAGTCACGGCAAGATGGCATGAACTCCCTGCGCGGAGCGGCGTTCTTTTCCAGGAACCAAAGATGACGACCCACTAGAAGGCGCTGGAGAGGGTAACCCATTACCATGTCCCAATGCTTCTCTACAATATATATATATTATATATATAATAGAGATAATATTGCGACGCGCTAGTGGTGGCGGAAGAAGAGAGCGAAGAAGTTGGTGGCTGTTGTGGCCGGAAGTAAACAGCTGGTCGCTTCGAGTTCCCTGTGTGTCGTTTCCTGTCGCGACAGACTGGTGGAGGAGCTGGGTACTACGACATCCTATGCCTGCTGGTCCTGAACCAGAAGCAACCAACGCCAGTGTACCAATGTTTGCTGATACCCATCGAAGCAGCAGCCGCCTTCAAGGTCAACCCCACAGTACGGTCTCCTGACAAGTTCCTCAAGGAAAACGTCTGCCCCGACCGCAACCCAAACCCAGCATGACCCATTCGCTGCCGTACCTTGTGTCGTCAGCACCCCTCGCACACCCAACCATTCCACGGCGATGCCAGTGAGGATGTGGAAGGCTGGTTGGACCATTTCGATCGGGGCGCTGCCATCAATGCTGGGACAATCGCCGTAAGTTGAAGAATGTTACATCTCCCTCGTAGACGCGGCAAGAGTGTGGTACGAGAACCACGAAGCTTCATTCACCAGTTGCAAATTTCCACCGGCAGCTTCGCGAGGCCTTCAGAACCCCTAACGGAAAGAAAGAGCTGAACAGGCACTTTCATCGACGTTTAAATGCCGAACGAGAGCGTCGCCATGTTTGTAGAAGACATGTCGCGATTGTTTCGACGGGCTGACCCCCTCATGTCGGAGGAAAAGAAAGTACGCCTGTTAATGCGGCGTAAAGGAACAGCTTTTCGCGGGCCTCGTGCGCAACCCTCCAACAACGGTGTCGGAGTTCATCCGTGAGGCAACAATTATGGAGCGCATGCTTCGGCAGCGGTTGTCGCAGTATGAGCGCCAGACCGCCATGTCCGCAGAGTGCTCGCTTGTGCCAGGGTGTGATGGCAGGTAGTCCCTTACGAACTCATCCGGCAGGTCGTCCGCGAAGAACTCCAGAAGTCTCCTGCCGCGGCAACTCCGAGTGTCACCGCTCTTACCGATATCATTCGGAACGAAATCAGGCAGTTTGTTCCTTCCTCACCACCATCACGACCCGAACCTCCCACGCTCCTACGCGAATGCCTTGCGGGTCTCTACGCCGCCGACGACGCGTTTTTTCATCCTGCTGGAGCCCCTCGACGTTTTCCAAGTCCAAACCACCGCCCGGCTTTGCACGCCGACTTTCGTCCTGGCCCGCGGAAGTCAACCGTCTGGCGTGCTCCTGACAATCGCCCTTTGTGCTACCACTGTGGCGAAGCAGGACACATGTTCGCGACTGCTACTACCGGCGAATCGGCCT
This sequence comes from Rhipicephalus sanguineus, assembly GCF_013339695.2. Lineage (NCBI taxonomy): Eukaryota > Metazoa > Arthropoda > Arachnida > Ixodida > Ixodidae > Rhipicephalus > Rhipicephalus sanguineus. The sequence continues at coordinate 135,316 of NW_023615251.1, forward strand.
ACGCGGATTCCACCCGGATGCCCGTTGTCCACGCAATGGTGAGCGGCCGCAAGAAATTGAGGAATACTTAGAAAGCAGTAATGTGTCTCCCGCCCGCAGCGACGACAGTCACGGTCGCCATCACCCGTCGGCCCGTATCGCCAAACCGCATCCAACCATCCTTTGAGTCCCCTGGTGTCAGGGCTCAAGTCCACGAAGGAGAAACTGGACAGCGACTCCGGGGGTGAGGCCGCTGTAACGCGAACCGACAAATATCCTCCTCCGATGTCACCCCTTCACGACGTGCCGCTAACGGATTCTCTTGAAACCGCTAAGATAGCGTCCGCTGCCATCACCGTTTCCGTCGACTGTTATCCAGTGACTGCACTTGTCGATAGGGGCGCTGATTACTCGGTCATGTGTGCTTCGCTGGCCACCCATCTACGCAAGGTGCTGACAACGTGGGACGGCCCACAACTGACCACCGCTGGAGGACACCTCGTGTCACCCATAGGAAGGTGCACCGCAAGGCTGGAAATTTGTGCGTCGGCTTTCGTAGCGTCATTCCTGTACTGCCCAAATGTTCTTGGCCGGTATTTGGGCATGAATTTCTTCAAGAATACGGAGCGATAATTAATCTGCGTAATTTGTTCGTCACTTTCGCTAACTGTGTCTCTCAGATTCGGATGTCGAGAAACGAACATCGTCGCGTGGCGCTAAGCATGGTTGATGACTGCGTCACGTTGCCACCTCGCAGTAGTATCTTCGTCCTTGGTTGAGTGCCCAAGGAAAAGCCAAATACGGGCATCACCGAAGGTACGGGCATCGCCGAAGGTAACCTCACGGTATTGCTTGATCGGGAAGTCGCCATCGCTCGAAGTCTCGTTCGGCTCCGAAATGGCCAGACTACGCTTTTAGTGACGAACTTCAGTGGAGAATACAACACTTTGCGAGCGCACCACCATAGCTTACTTAGAGGCACTGGATGAGTCGGACGCCTTCCTTTGGTTACGACAATCTCGACAGAGGAAAAGATGCGATGACGCGTGACTAGTACTCAACGTCAATCGCCAGTTAGAAAAACCTCAGCGGGCAAGGCTTCAGTCTACTGTCACCTTTAGTGACTGCTTCGCCACTACATCGAAGGTCCGGCAGACACCGCTAACGAAGCACAGAATCATCACTGAGCCCAACGTCCAACCTGTGCGCCAACATGCTTACCGCGTGGTCGCAGAAAGAACAGGATGCCATCGTCATCAAGTCAAACAAATGCTCGATGACGACGTAATGAACCATCGACAAGTCCTTGGGCGTGGCCTGTCGTGTTGGTTAAGAAGAAAGATGGTTCCCTACGATTCTGTGAGACTACACAAACTCAACAAGATCACGAAAAAAAGACGTATCCTCTTCCTCGCATCGATGACTCCTTGGATCGCCTGCGTCACGCCCGTTACTTCTCGTCGATGGATCTTCGTAGTGGGTATGGCAGATTCATGTAGACGAAAAGAACCGAGCAATAACGGGGTTTATAACACCTGATGGTCTCTACGAATTTAAAGTCCTCCCTTTGGACGTGCTCGCCTCCAGCCATTCCAACGAATGAGGACACAGTTTTGTGTGACCTCAAGTGGCAACTCGTGTTTAATGTATTAGACGACGTAGTCGTGGGCCTTGCAGCAGCAGCGGCAACAAACATGCTCAGAATCCGTTCCACTTATACTTCAGGTGGGAAAACATCCTACTGGGCTTCATCGATGCGAGCCGGGTGCTGCGTTGTAGAGGATCGACTAGCGTGATCCTGCTGCGCAGTCCAGCCGCACATCGACGCACGTGGAAGGTCCCTCGTGTCGACGCTTACGCTGATCCCGTCACTGCACGACATCTCGGCCGACGTCGGTGACTCATTTCACGTGATTGAGGGCGTCCATATAAGAACAGCGCCTCGACTGTGGCTTCGACAGTGGGCCTTGCAGCAGCAGCGGCAACAACATGCTCAGAAATCCGTTCCACTTTATACTTCAGGTGGCAACCATCCTACTGGGCTTCATCGATGCGAGCCGGTGCTGCGTTATAGAGGGATCGACTAGCGTGATCCTGCGCAGTCTTCAGCCGCACATCGACGCACGTGGAATGTTCCCTCGTGTCGACGCTTACGCTGATCCCTTCGTCACTGCACTGACATCTCGGCCGATGTCGGTGACGTCATTCCACGTGACTGAGGGCGTCAATATAAGAACAGCGCCTGGACTGTGCTTCGACAGTGGGCCTTGCAGCAGCAGCGACAACAACATGCTCAGAAATCCGTTCTACTTTATACTTCAGGTTGGTGTTTATCTCCCTGATAAGTGCTACCGTAGTGATGACCGCTTTTTGTTGCTGCCTTGCCCACTGTGCCTGAAATGTTTTTTTGGTTGCGTGAGTGATTTGACGAAAGATCTTCTAGTTTGCGGGGATATAGAATCAAATCCTGGCCCTACGGAAAAAGAAATGCTGCGGGATTTGTTAGCAGGCCAGGGTAAAATGCAGTCTGCTATTGATGCTATCACGGTATCCCAAGCTGACATTGAGCGAAAAATGTCTACTCTAGCAGACCGAGTTGATGGCATTGAAAAACAGCTGTCGACAATGAACGCATTGTCAGGAACAGTAAAAGAACTTGAGGCAAATAATGTGAAATTGTCAAAACAGCTGACAACACTTGAAGGAAAAATTGATGAGCTTGAAAACAGAGGACGCAGGAATAACTTGATAATATACGGCCTAACTGAGATACGCACCGAGACTACGGAAACACTGGCAAAGATAGTAAGCGACGAAGTTTTCCAACACAAGCTTGGGGTATCAGTCAATGGCATTGAAAGAATCCACAGACTAGGTCAAAAGGCCGAGAACAAAGTACGACCGGTTATAATAAATTCTTGGATCATCGCGAAAAGGTGTCTATCCTGAAGGCAGCCTATAAATTAAAGAACAGTGACCTATCCGTATCTGAAGACTTTTCAAGGCGAGTTAGAGATATCAGGAGGCAATTATGGCAAACATCAACTGTCGAAAGGGCCAAAGGCGCGAAAGTCAAGCTCTCGTACGACAAACTAATTATTGATGGAGTAACGTATGGGGGGACGACATTAAGAAATCCCGTTACCGAATTAAGAACAAAAATAGAAACTGACAAAGCAGCCCACATGACACCTCGCTTAAAATTCTCAATATTAATTGCCGAAGTGTAGTAAATAAGGCTGTTGAGTTAGAAGGAGTTCTGCTCTCACAGAATCCTGACATTGCTTTCCTAACTGAAACGTGGTTAACAGATTCGATCTATGACAGCGAAGTGTTTCCACCGGGTTTCAGTGCATATAGAAGGGATCGTAGCTCAAAAGGAGGGGGCGTATGTATTCTGTTTAAAAAGGGGATAGAATTAATTAAAATGCCAGATGTGCCTAATGCTGAATGTATCTTTTGTAGGGTCAATCATGGTAACACTAGGTATGTATTGGGTGCTTTATACAGATCCCCTGGTTCTTCAGTCGATATTATTGATGAGCTAAAAAAATATATGGCAACTTATGTAAAGCCGGGTGACCGAATAATCTTGGCAGGTGACTTCAATCTGCCAAATGTTGATTGGCCAACAATGACTCACATTAGTCACTGCGATGCTTCCGCAGATACCATGACAGACATTGCTTTTCAACATGATTTATCACAGGTAGTTGAAAGTTACACAGGATTCAAGGCAGCTCGAAATCAATTCTAGATCTTGTCTTTGTTTCTGGAAATATAGCCCATGATTGTGCTTGTGACGTTGTCCCCGGTATTTCTGATCACCTTTCTGTAGTGCTAACCGTGTCAAATGTTCTTCTGTGAAAAACCCAAGGTGACTACTTTTTATAACTTTATAAAGCAGATGATGAGTCGATACTGATATTCTTTCTTTTCATTTGATGATTTTTGCCAATAGTGATGATAGCGTATCTGATCTTTGGATTAAAATTTACGGGCATTGTAGGAAAAGCATTGAGCGTTATGTGCCAACCACATGTAAAGGCTAGAACCAAGACCGTGGATAACTAGGGAGACATTGAAATTGAGAGGAGGTAAAACGATTAAAAAAGAAAAGTAAAACTCGTGTGGCTGATTTGGGTTATCAAGAGAGAATTGCAGAATTGACATCTCAATTAGACTAGGGTCATTTCAGATAGAACAACGTTACTTTGGTGATCATTACCTAGCTTCATTACGACATCGCCAGAGAAGTTTGGAGACAATTTCTCCTAAGTCCAATGAATGCGAAATATTTGATGACCATGCACAGAGATAAGAGATCCAGAATCAATCGCGAACCTTTTAATGGACCAATTCCAGATCTGTTACACTGAAGACATGGTACCTTGCCAACTTTTGATGTCTCCTTACCTCCCATGCCTGATGTTGCTATCTCGGAAAGGGGTACCAGAACATGTTACTGAAATTGGATACGAAAAAATCACCTGGCCCTGATTGCATTCCCAATGGCCTTTTTGAAAAGGTATGCTGATGGCATCAAAGTATTTGTACGTACGGTTCTGTAAATCATTACTCGATGGTGAACTACCGCATGATTGGGGTAACTGCCCGAATTTAAACCAATACATAAAAAAAGGAAACAAGAACCAGGTTGGTAACTATAGCCAGATTCATTAACTTCAACATCTTGCAAAATATTAGAACATATTATTCACAATCATATCGTAGAGTTTCTCAACCAAACACAATTTCCTAACTAGACATCAGGCACGGATTTAGAAAAGGCTTTTCAACCTGCACTCAGCTAGTTGAAACCGTACATGATTTTGCGAAAGCTATTAACCACGGCAATCAAATAGATGCAATTTTTATGGACTTTGCCAAAGCCTTCGATAAGGTTTCCCACAAAAAATTACTTTTTAAATTAGAGAAAGTAATTAAAAACAAAAAGTTAATGGGCTGGGCTTTCTTTTTACCTGACTAAACGACAACAACTTGTTTTCCTTCCGCGATTGTAAACTCAAAATATGTAACGGTTGATTCTGGCGTTCCCCAGGGCTCAGTCCTAGGACCTCTACTATTTCTTTTGTTCATTAATGATATTGTAGAACAAATTCCTGTTAAAGTGAAACTTTACGCAGATGACTGTGTTTTGTACTCAGGAGGTTCATAGCACATCCGATCAACTTCTGTTAAATCAGGCATTTCAAAAAGTAGCCTCCTGGTGCGAGGAATGGCAGATGGTCATTAACTTTGATAAAACTGTTTTTATGCGAATTACACACAAGAAAAGTCCTTTGCATTCAGATACAACGCTAACAACAGTTTTTTTGTCTGAAGTCACTAATTATAAGTACTTGGGGCTTTACATATCGAATGATCTCTGCTGGAACAAACACATTACACACATAACGACGAATGCAACTTACAAACTGTTTTTTCTACGTCGTTCACTGAAGCTATCCACTCCTTCTGTCCGCCTTTTAGCGTACAAATCAATTGTTTTACCAATATTAGATTACGCAGTCATTATATGGGATCCGTTTACTAAGACTAATATTAACAAATTAGAAAAAGTGCAAAACGAGCAGCGCGTTTATTTACAATAATTTTTCAAGGACTTCTGTTACGGACCTATTAACCAGAGCTCAACTTTCACCTTTATCATTAAGATCCGTAACTCAAGGCTTAAGTTTTTGTATCAACTGATTAACGGCCATTATCAAGTAGACATAGCTGATATTTTTTCTTTTTCTTCTGGCTACTCGACCAGGCAGAGACATGACCTTACCATAACCCCCTTTCCCACAGGCAATAATTGCTTTAAGTATTCATTCTTTCCTCGCACCATAGTCGAGTGGAATAAATTAACTATGCAATTGTTTCAGCACCCTCATTGGCATTGTTTTCATCGAAATTAGAAAGTGCACTAATCAGTTGAAACGTAGTACATACTACTGTACATGATTGTTAAATGTATTCTTGTATTTTTTTATTGTATGTTTTTGCCCGTTGAAGTATTTTTCCCTGTATTCATTGTATAACATGTATATACTATATGTCATTGTACTTGCCAATTGTTCATGAACTAACTTGATGTACCACCCTGCTAAAATCACCAATTGGTGAGTGGCAGTAATCTGTAAATAAAATAATAATAGTCGTTTTTTTCCACGACGTTTGAACAGCACATTGAGCGGCTTGAGGCGGTTCTTCTGGCCATTCGCACCACCGGCCTGTCTCTGAAGCCGGAAAGTGTCACTTTGGATACGAGGAGCTTAAATTCCTTGGCCATATTGTCCGCAGTAACGGTGTTCGACCCGACCCTGAAAAGGCGGTAGCAGTTGCTTTGTTCCCGATCCCGAAGACAAATCATGATGTAACGCCGCTTTCTGGGTCTTTGTGCGTATCACCGCCGCTTTGTGCCACATTTTTCGAAAATCGCCGAACCTCTGCAGCAACTCGTCAAGGACGACGTCGCCTTCCCTTGGGTCCCGAACAGTCAGACGTTTTCCGCGACCTTCAACAACGCCTCCAAACGCCGCCGATCCTTGGTCACTTTGACACCGAAGCAGGCACAGAAGTACGCACTGATGCTAGCAACCTTGGTCTCGGAGCCATTCTCGTGCATATCAAGATGGCGTGGAACGCGTTATGCCTACGCTAGCTGCACGTTGTCATCTGCGGAGAAAAACTACTCAACGACTGAAAAAGAATGTCTGGCGGTCGTATGGGCTATTACGAAATTCAGGCAATTCCTGTACGGACGCCCCTTCCGAATCGTCAGTGACCACCACTCTCCTCTGCTGGATGGCGAATCTGAAAGATCCTTCGGGCCGTCTCGCAAGATGGAGCCTTCGGTTACAGGAATTCGATATAACAATAGTTTACAAGTCTGGCCAGAAACACACCGACGCCGACTGTCTTTCCCGCGCACCCATCAAGACTGCTGAGGAAGACAATGACGAAGATTCAGTAGCCTTTCTATTCTAACATCCCTGAACGTGGCTCCGCAGCGACGCGACGACTTAGAACTGCAACCACTGATCGAATACCTTGAGCGACGACGCCCACAACCCCCACGTCAGTTTGCGCGTGACCTGTCATCTTTCTGTCTACGCAACGACGTCCTCTACAAGCGCAACTTTCATCCTACGAAAACTGTTTACCTCCAAGTCCTTCCTGCTGTTCTCCACGACGACATTTTGCGAGCATGCCACGACGACCATCGTCGGGCACCTTGGCTTCGCGCATACTCTGGCGAGGATCAAGCAGAAATACTACTGGCGGAAACTTACAAAAACCGTCAGGCAGTACGTGAAGACTTGCACAGCTTGCCAACGCCGCAAAAATCCACCGATGAAACCAGCTGCTCTGCTTCAACCTGTACGACCCCCTCACGCACCTTTTGCACAGGTCAGGATGGATTTGCTCGGCCCGTTTCCGAAATCTTCAGCTGATAACCGCTGGATTGTCGTCGCCACCGACTACTTGACTAGATACTGCGAAACCCAAGCCGTTCAGCGAGCAACTGCTTCCGATGTGGCTAATTTTTTTGTCAAAAACATCGTTCTCCCCGCCACGGTGCCCCCGCCGTTGTCATCACAGATCGTGTACTGCATTTACGGCACAATTGCTCCGAGATATCTGCGGCTGATTGGTACGACCACACCGAACAGCAACCGCGTACCACCCGCAGACCAACGGGTTAACCGAACGCCTTAACAAAACAATTGCAGATATGCTTTCGATGTATGTCGCCAAGGATCACAAGAACTGGGACGAAATCCTCCCATATGTAACATTTGCCTACACCACTGCGCTTCAGAAACCACCGGCTTTGCTCCTTTTAGTCTGGTTTACGGCTGCGACGTCACTACAATGCTTGACATCGTGCCAACTCCGCCGGACGTGACTATCCCGGATATAGACGTAATTTGTTCAGCGCGCCGAAGAAGCCCGGAAGCAGCGCGCTTACCGCATTTTGTCGCGGCAAAATCAAGATGCTCACCGGTACAACACCCATCACAGAACTGTAACGTACGAGCCTGGAGACCTAGTCTGGGTTGGATCCCATACGTCAACGATGGCGCTCCGAGAAATTGTTATGTCGATACTTTGGACACTACAGAGTTTTATTGCGATAGCATTATATGGACAGTCTCGGCTGGATTTTGCCGTCGCCGTCGCCGCGTCATGTGCCGTATATGTATAAGTATGTATACATATATAAAGCCCCAAAGAAAAGTAATTCAGAAAAATGCTTCCGAAGCGCGGAATCGAACCAGGGACCTCGTCCTCCGCAGCGAGTTGCGCTAGCCACTACGCCACGAAACGTAGATCCTCCACGTAGGTAACGGCGAGTGTTATATACACAACCCTTTACCGCTGGACGGGCTCAGAGACGGCTGCGCTTATAAGCGTTTCTTCATTACGAGCGAGATGGCGTTAGGAGCGCGACAGGCGCATTTAAAAGTCGTCGGCGAACTCGCTCGCTTCTTCTTATACTTGCGCAGGGAGAACCTTGCCCTTCCGCTGTCTGCTCGCGCGGTTTTCTTGTGCTGAGGGGAAGAGGGATGTTTCACGCTTTCACCGTGATGTCCGCGCTCATGTTACGGAGCGTACGAAAGCCACTCGAGCTCAAGGGACACCGCTAAACGAACAAACAGAAGATGAGCGCGAACTATCAAGTGTCACAGCTCGACACTTGAAGCACGCTAGTTTCCTTCGCTGCTTCTACCGCCTTGCAACAGGAGCGCTGTTCAAAACTGAGTATCCATTGGCGAGCCTCACTTCATATAGCATTAGTTTCTTGCTATCGCATTCATTGCTTCGGCCTTGCGGCGAAACTGTGACTTTTTTCATCGCCTCGGTGAAGTCAACTATGAAGTTGTACCAGCAGACACATCGCACCATTCCCGTAGACTACGCTCCTCGGATGTTGTTCATGTCTCCAGGATGAAGCCGTATCATTCCTGTTGACTGCAAGTCACGAACTTTATGGTGCGGAGCCTGCCTTCAGGACCATTGTGCAGTTATTTCCCATTTATTTTATCTCGCCTTTGTGCTGTGCAACAGACACAAACATTTTTTTTGGCAACGCTTTCACTGTTATTGTCCCTTTTGTCTGTTTTCATGTCACTTTTTCTTTCTGGGGAGAGGGTAATGCCACGCGCTAGTGGTGGTAGAAGAAGAGAGCGAAGAAGTTGGTGGCTGTTGTGGCCGAAAGTAAACAGCTGGTCGCTTCGAGTTCCCTGTGTGTCGTTTCCTCTCGCAACAATATATAATAATAATAATATAATATAATATAATATAATATAATATAATATACGTAATTTAGATACACTAACACAATTTGGAAACAAATGTGCATTGCTATAAACAATACACAGAGAGCATTGGAATGTTGTCACACCCGTTTGAATACTGGTGTAGACCTTTTTTTTATTCTTTACCATGGTTGCTAATCCATTTTGAGTTAATTAATTATGATTTGCTCGGTTGTTCCCTAGCAAAATTTAGATCGATGTTTGTAGAAGAAAGCTATTTCGTTTTCCTGGCGTTGTATTGTATTGCATTTTATTTCTTTGAATTTTTTTCAGGCTGTGGTGTATTACTTTTATTCTGCACTGATAATATCTTTGGACTTGTTAATTGAATGTTTTTCTTTGCTGTTGGCCACAGGCCATACATTACGGGCTACGGACTAGTCAAGCCGCCTATAAGCAGCTTTTTTTTCGTTGTCCTCCATCTGTAAAATACACGGTGGAGATAATGATTTGATTGATATATAGATATATATATATATATATATATATATATATATATATATATGTATATATATATATATATATATATATATATATGTATATATATATATATAGTATACGGTGGACACAGTGAGCGACGCCAGCCCCCCCCCCCCCCACTCGTGAACGAGTTGGTACGCCACTGATGAGGCATTCAGATTTTACCTCACAAACATATTTAAAAACAACCAATCATGGGCAAAAATAAAAGAAGAAATGACCACCCGTATAAAGACTACGACGAAGACTCGCTTATAAGCCATCATCCAGAGACACTCGCACTGAGCCGTCACAGTAACAAACAGTCTTCATGCATTCGAACACTGAGCACGAATCGCCCATACCCAAAAGACAAATCAAAGCATCAGCTGACTGCAAGTCACCCAAGATGTTCACCCACAAGAACCGACCTTCCACCAAGTTTCCCATCTGCGCAAAGATCGCAATCTCCTACCCCTCCACCCTGCTACAAAAATCAAGCCAATAATCAACTACCCAATGGGCTTCCCTACTCGTCTGGCATACGTGGACCACCACCTGGTTTCACATCATGTGGCTCTTCGATTGCTCATTACGCAAACCAGCCTCCTCTAAAGCTCGCTACGTTTATAATGGAGGAGCTGATGAATCGGGAAAATACTTAACCAAGCCACGAGCCATCCGGACGTGTTTATGAGTCGGAAGTGCTTAGCACAATTGTTCCGCAAAGAGACAAGTATTTTGAATCGCAATCTGCCCAAGCCATGTATTCCGCGATATATTCGCCCAGTGCTCTCACGCTCAAAAGTCAAAGCAATGATGAGCCAACATTCAATATAAGCCGCAAGGATATAAACGTCAAGACAGCTCTTATTTCGGTTGACATGGAGCATGCTTACGTACCACCAGTGAATTACGCTGAGACCGCGAATAGTGAATTCTCATCGAATGGTGAATACCATAAGCAATTTCCACAGCAACATCGACAAATCCAGAACAAGCTAGCTGACCAACTTAGGCGACAACAACAGATACTGCGACAAGGACAACGACGAACGAAAACTTCATCCGAAGCGTACTCGTGGACTGAAGGACGTCCGAAAACACGACTTTTAAGCCAAAGACAAATTCAAGACGTAAAAGACGAAAAGGCACAAAGCTACCCATTGTGCTCCACAAGAACAAAGACGTCACCCTGTCATCTTCGATCAAAGAACACGCAAACTGGGACCACAGCGTGCGTTCAAGCCACGACAAATAATCCAACGCCTACGACACCCTAACTGCCGAAGCTACAAGGTATCCCAACCATGTTCGTTTCTCACGAGGACTCAAGCTGTGCTTTCATCAGCATCCAGGCGCCGCGAAAGCTTATGTCATCCGATGTGGAACAACCAGCCTCTCCCACCAGAGCTGTGCGCTGGACATCACCAGACTGCTGAACCCTGTTTTAATGTCCTGGCGAGGTTATAGAACTCAGTTGTGACATGGACCTTCCCAAATAATTTGCTTTCTTCACTTGTGAACATCTCGCTAGTCCCCTTATGTCGTGTCATATATCATGTTCGCTTTCCTTTGGGGGGAGGGGGAATCATGTGAGGTATGAGGCGTCAGGAGAAGCCGACGAGGTAGAAGAGGTGGCGCGTGCGTGGAATATAAGTATGGCGTCTGTGCCGCTGGACGTCTCTCATTCATAGCGTCACACACACACACACACACACACACACACACACACATATGTATATATATATATATATATATATATATATATATATATATATATAGCGGGGGTAGTCAAGAGTGTTTAGAAAACTAAATAGGTAAAAATGAAAGTTTGCCAGCGCTTTCATTCATACCACAAGTGACGGCTTTAAACTTATGGATTAAATACGATTCTTGAAGCTCTCTTTCGTGGTGGGAACGGAAACCGGATTGAAGGATTGTAGCTGTAATATTATCAAATGAGTGGCCCGGAATGTGCACGTGTTTTGATAGCGGAAGGTTAGGAATGGTGGCAGCATGACACTTGTGGTTGTGAAACCGATATCTGAAGGGCGTTTCGGTTTGTCCAATGCAATGTAATTTGCAGACGGAACATTCGAGCAAACAGATGCAATTGTAAGTGTCACACGTAAAATTTCCTTTAATTTTATAGAAGAAATCAGAAGGAGTGCTTTTAGCAATGTGTGGCGTCGTCATATGCGCGCAAACCTCGAGGTGTGACCCTTACTATTGCATCTATTTGCTCGACTGTTCCATCTGCAAATTACAGTACATTGGACAAACCGAAACGCCCTTCAGATATCGGTTGAACAACCACAAGTGTCATGCTGCCACCATTCCTAAGCTTACGCTATGAAAACACGTGCACATTCCGGGCCACTCACTTGATAATATTACAGTTACAATCCTTCAATCCGGTTTTCGTTCCCAAAACGAAAGAGAGCTTCGAGAATCGTATTTAATCTATAAGTTTAAAGCCGTCACTTGTGGTATGAATGAAAGCGCTCGCAAACTTTAATTTTTACCCATTTAGTTTCCTAAACACTCTTGACTACCCGCGCTATTATTGCCGTTATGCTTTCACGCAGATAGATTAGCTCCTTCTTTGAGCTTTGTTGTCGGATCATGACAAGATGTTACACCCGCTGTAATGTGTAAATAGCGCGAAAACGTCGGCGCGGACCACCGAGCACGGAGGGAGAAAAAAGAAGAGCGCGGTGGCACGGTGGCACGAGGCGCGCCCGCAGTGTTCGGGCCATGGCGTGCAATTCTGAGCTCGGACGAGCGAGACGTTCTGCCGGCCGAGACGCGTGGGCACGGAGGACCACGGAGCCGGGTGAGGTCCAGGGTGGCCAAGGATCCAGGTGCCAGGGGTGGAGCTGCTGAGTGAACCGAGCGGTGCCGAGCCGTACCGAGCGACGCGCCAGACTCGGACGTGGGCCGCGAGCCCATGAGCTGTTCACCCGAGCTGTACCTGGCGGTGCCCTGGCCAAGGCGTGGATCACCGGTGAATGAGCTGCCGCACTGCAGCTGTGGCGAGCAGCATTCCAGCAGGGCACAGACGGTGCTGTGCTGGCCAGAACCCGCCCGTGGAACCGCTACGCCTGGGTGGTGATCAGGACGTTGGAAACAAGGTCCGAGGTCGCGCTGGTCCCGGCATCTTCTAGACGACGCCACCGCTGCTCGAGAGTCGTGAGATCACGGGACTCTTCCTCCTCGTGGGCTGGGTGGCCGTCCCGACGGCACCGACACCACCGAATTTTCATATCCTTTCATTTTGTACATAAATGTTTAAATACGTCCTCCCTGTCTGTTTCCTGCGCTGCTGCACAATAGGGGAAGTGCTCGATCCGTCCTAAACATCACACCCGCGTTTATCTTTATCGATAACTTGCTCGCAGTTGTACCTATGACGTGCCATTGATGTTTGTGCCGGTGACACACACGTTATGTGGCTTCATCATTTTTTACTCATTGTTCATCATTTTTTACTCTTTTATTCGTTTTGTCTTGCGCAAATGCGCACGCGTGTATTCTCGTTTTTTCATGTCCTATCACGCGCACTGTTTCCCCACGTGCTTTTAACAACCGCTTATCAGCCATTAAGAGCGCTATGATACGTTACTGCGCATTTTACATTGCGTTACCGTCGCATGTTCGCACCACTCCGACGAAGGCCGGTCCCGCGGCCGAAACGTCAGTCCTTTACAGAACAATTTTTCCTACGTGCTTTATTTTTTTTACATTTTACTTCCGGATCCTTTGTTAGCACTTCACTGTTCTCATTTACTATGGATCCCGGCAACCGCACGAGGAAAAATATCAACTGGAGGTATCCGTCAACCCCAATTTATACGACGGTATTGGGCGACTCCCAAGTCAAATACCTCTTCCACCACTTCGACCCTAACCGCACCGCTACTCCAGCTTTTGTGTGGCAGTGGGGCTCTTCGATTTTCTATTTTCTGGCAGCCAGTGGGCTGCCAGAAACCAGCGAGCGGGTTCTGGTTCTGACAGGAAATGACGTTATATTACGTGGCCTAAAAACTTCTGGCAACCAGAAGGTGGTCGGGAGAAGTAAAATCGAATTTTGGGCTCGCGGCTGGGCGGCTCACAACTGCGCCGTCTGCTCCAACATGCTAGTACAAATTTTGTTAGCGACGATCGCTGAGCTGTTGGCCTTGCTGCGCGCTCGCAGGCGTCATCAAACCGTTGTGTGCGAGGATGAAAATGTTGAAAATCTCGTCGTGTGTCTGCTGATAAGCAGACTGCAACGAGAAGAAGGGCATAGAGTTCCGCTGTGTGTTGAGAACGTCGTGCCGGCGTATATGGACTTTGAATTTAAAAAGTTATTCCGACTGTCTAGAATTACCTGTGCAGCCCTGGTTGAGGAGCTAGAAGCTTAGGCATTTTATCCTCAAGGCCTCCGAGGACGACCGAAGATTTCGGCCGAAAAGACGCTTCTTGACGCACTGGCCGAGAGCCGCCGAGGGTCCCGAGGCCTTTGCATTCCGCGGAGTCCACGCAAAGATGGTCGCGAGCGCTCATCGTCCCTTTTGGCGTCCGCTAGCCAGAAAACGGCCAGAGAGCCGCCAGACCAAAAGCGTCCTGGCGAGTTCTGGCGACCCGCGGGTCGCCAGATGCAGCCAGAGAGCGAAAAACGAATGCTCACCGGAAGTGCGCGCGCGGGGGGGCCGAGCAACCCGAGAAAAAACGAATGCGTTCTGGCTGTCTCTGGCAGCCCGCGGGTAGCCGGATGTAGCCAGAAGTGGAAAAACGAATAGGCCCACTCTGGAGCCCGCATAACTGAAGCGCGTGTGCTCTTAGACTTCGTGCCATCGTCAACTACGACCCTCATCCTCAATGTGGGTACCAACGACTTGACCTCCTCTACCAGACGTGTAAACTTCGAAAACTACCGTGACCTGCTTGACATCATAGCCAAGGACGACCAGGTATCACTCGTGTGTACGCCAGCCTGGTCCTGCCGAGAGCTACTAATCGTCATTATGGCCAGCGAAATGATGGACTTGTTCGTCACTGCAATCGCGAGGCCTGCACTTTCAATAGCCTACTGCAAACTTCTGCCGGCGTTCCGGTTTCGTGTACTTCATCGACCATGGATTTGAATGGTTGCCTTCCGCTCGCGTTCTCGCTGCTGATGGCATCCACCCGACCCTAGCTTCGAGGGCGTGCATCTCCAGAGACTGTGTTTTGGAAGAACAAATGCCTTTTCTTCTTTTTGGAAAGACACGGATCCTTGCCTGCCGATAGAGGCAATGCGCTTTCGGCAGTCAGCAAGCCAGCCGCTCAATTGCCCAAACTTTCCTTGTCTCAGTGAATCCCCTGCCCTAATTGCAACCGCACCACAACGTCCACCACCAGCGCCGCTTGCGCGAGTTACTCAACTCTCATCGAACCAACCGACTCACCACCCTAGACTCCCTGCTCCCGTGCAATGTACAACTAACTTGAACCCTTCCGTGCAACACTGGCTTCCACTGCCGTGTCCTCAACCAGCCCGCCAACCAATCAACCAGGCCCTCTGCCCGATCAGCGTCCACTAGGAACCAGTCTACGACCTAGACCGCCCCAACCAGCAACACAAAGCGCTACGCGGACCAGTCCCCGAAAGACTCGGAGACCGAAAAACAAAGTGACGAACTGACTAGGTGAGCCTTGTGCCAGAAAGGCGAATACCTCTCATGCATTCTTAAAGTTGAGAAAAATCGTGGAAAAGTGCATTCGAAACGAACTGCATGCTTCAACCCTCAGTGCATATTTAGCGGCTCGTGTTGCACCTAGGGCACTTTGTATTTCTGTAAAAGCAGCCACAAGTCATATGTCCGCTAAAAATATCGCCCAATGGCATGAAATCCTTACAAAAGCCTCTTTGGATCTTACCCGTACTGTTCAGAACCATTACCAGCATGTTGTAAGAGACTCTCTAAACACGGAACGGTAACTGTACGCGAGTGCTGACCTCAGTATGCATGAAATTGCCAAATTGGAAAGGTATAAAGTGAAAAAGTTAAATGAGATTTACGACAAGAAATGTAAAAAGTTGCTCCGTGATGGCGTGGACCACTCGTTTCCAAAACAGGTAATAACGGCGGTCCCGACAAACACCCTTCCTGAGGTAGATAATAGCAGGCCGCCGTCCACCAACGTAGTGAACCTTTCGCATATAAGTCTAAACAGGGACGAACTCCGCGTCTTGTCACGGGGCCTCACTTTTTGTCCTGCAACTGGTGGATATGACGATTTTCAGTTGGCTAAGGATTTAGAGAATTTTTCACGTAACATGCGCCTACGAGAATATTTCCATGACCATCCGTCCCCTAGCGACATGCAGCCAGTTGTGTTTACCAACAACTTTTGGACCCCTCCGGCCCAACGTGATAAATATCTACACATGTATAATGAAGCCGTCCAACGCGACGTGCTTAAAGGCTACGAAAAGCAAAAGCTGTTTAAATCAAACATTTCATTTCAGGAAAGGAAAGCTATTTCATCACTGGCTAAACGCAGTGATATCGTGATAAAGCCAGCCGACAAGGGTGGTGCCGTTGTTATTATGAATAAAACAGATTATATAAGCCAAGCCCATAGACAGCTTAACAATCAGATTTTTATAAAGCACTTAGACTATGATCCCACTGAAGAGTTTAAAGCAGTTGTCCAAGATACCATCAACGATCTCGTAAAAGATAATTAATTAGGCGACAAGGCAGTACGCTCCCTCGTCCCGCTTGTCCCGTCCCTGGCAGGTTCTACTTGCTGCTCAAAATACATTAAGAAAATTGTCCTGGACGCCCCATTGTTTCGGGCATTGGCACTGTTACGGAGCAACTTTCCCGCTACGTTGATGTAATAATCATAGCCTTCCATGTAAATTATCGTCCTATCTCAAAGACACAAATCATTTTTTGTTGGACATTGATGAACTCGTGACACCAGCTAATTCACTGCTCGTGACATTAGATGTGGTTTCACTGTATACCAATATACCCAATAGCGATGACATCAAGGCAGTAATTCAAGCGCACGAAGAACTGTCTGATGAAAAGCCCATTGGAAGTGATACATTAGCTACCTTATTAAAATTAATCTTACAGCTTAATATTTTGAATTTGATGGCTCCCACTACCTTCAAGTAAGTGGAACATCAATAGGCACTCGCATTGGACCTAATTACGCTAGCCTTTTCATGTCTGTTCTGGAAAATGACTTTATAAGAACTCGCGCGTTAAAGCCTCTTTATTATAAGCGATTTATAGATGACATTTTTTGATCTGGCCCCATGGTGAAATGAACTTTTATCTTTTATAGCTGAATTCAACACTGTTCACCACCTATTTCGTTTTCGCATGAATACTGTCGTTCTACTGTCAACTTTCTGGACGTCACAGTTTGCATATCTGACAACAAACTAACCACTAGGCTTTACAGGAAACCTACAGACAGGCACCGTTATCTTCACTTTAAAAGTTCGCATGTAAAACATTGGAAAACCAGTATACCATACAGTCAGGTGCTCCGCTTTAAGAGAATTTGCTCTGAGCAGTCAGACTTTTATGCAAACTGCGTACAACGCCGCGAATCTTTGATCCAGCAGGAATACCCACCCCGCATTGTTGAGGATGCCGTCAAAAGAGCCGATGCGCTGATCATAAGGATTCGTTGAGCGCTAAAAGCAACCATCCGTTCAGGCACAAAGTAATCTAGTTCTAACACACTCAGCATCGGTGCCAAACGTTTCCTCAATTCTCAAAAAACATTTCAACATACTAGCTTAAAGTAATCTTTCCATTGCCACCTCGGGTAGTCTTCAGACGGTCTCGCATCTGCATGACATCCTAACCTCATCTAAAACAAGGGTTCCCGATAATGTCGGTTGTCGACCTTGCGAAAAACCACGATGCAAGGTTTGCGCGCATATGACGACGTCACACATTGCTAAAAGCTCTGCTTCTGATTTCTTCTATAAAATAAAGGAAATTTTACGTGTGACACTTACAACTGCATCTATTTGCTCGAATGCTCCGTCTGCAAATTACAGTACATTGGACAAACCGAAACGCCCTTCAATTATCGGTTTAACAACCACAAGTGTCATGCTGCCACCATTCCTAACCTTCCGCTATAAAACACGTGCACATTCCGGGCCACTCATTTGATAATATTACAGCTACAATCCTTCAATCCGGTTTCCGTTCCCACCACGAAAGAGAGCTTCGAGAATCGTATTCAATCTATAAGTTTAAAGCCGTCACTTGTGGTATGAATGAAAGCGCTGGCAAACTTTCATTTTTACAAGGGGTGTGCTAATATTCGAAAGTTTCGAATATTCGTCGAATATTACATTCGTAATATTCGTATTCGATTCGAAAATCGTGTATTCGAAAAGTTTCGAATATTGGAAAAATTCGAATATGCGATTCGATTACCATGCATAAAATAACTCGTCTTCCACATTTCTAGTGCGTTCGTATAGCCAAAAACGTTGCCGAGAGGAGCGATACACATCGTAAGTACAGGGAGGCACGATATCTGCATGCGACGAGCGCCCTAATACGTATGATTTTATTGTTGGTGCATCTCCGACGTGCAGCGCTGTTTGCGATCATGTAACCGTGCATTTTCATATTATGCGGCCGTAAAGTGCCGCACTACCACTCGTTCACTATGCGGGACCACTTCTGAAGAAAGACAGTGACCCATGTGACTGGTTGGCGGACTGTAGGCGCCTGCAGATACCCCAGTCTGGCAAAGCTTTGCCCCATGTACCTCCCTATACCAGCCACTTCTGTTCCAAGCGAGCGTGCCTTTTCAGTGGCAGGGGGTGGGGGGTTGTCTCTGTTAGAAGGGAGCGCCTGCTGCCTGATCATGTGGAGCAACTCATATTCTTCATGATAACATCTAGTCATTACTTTCATTGTGCCGTGATATTTGCTTGTGTTGTGATGTGCATTGTGCTAGCCTGGACATTGTCTTCAGAAGATAGCAGTGTATGTTGTGTTGCCAGTCAGGCTGTTAATGTTTTTTTTTTTTTCACATAGCTTACATGTTAAATAAAATATTGTTACTGTGGAGGCATTCTTCCTTTGATATTCGATATTCGATTCCATATTCGAAGTTGGATATTCGTATTCGATTCGTATTCGAAAAATTTGATATTCGCACACCCCAAATTTTTACCCATTTAGTTTCCTAAACACTCTTGACTACCCCCGCTATTATTGCCGCTATGCTTTCACGCAGATAGATTAGTTCCTTCTTTTAGCTTTGTTGTCGGATCATGACAAGATTTAGACCCGCGTTTATCTTTATCGATAACTGGCTCGCAGTTGTACCTATGACGTGCTATTGATGTTTGTGCCGGTGACACACACGTTTAGGTGACTTCATCATTTTTACTCATTGTTAATCATTTTTTACTCTTTTATTCGTTTGTCTTGCGCAAATGCGCACGCGTGTATTCTCGTTTTTCTTGTCCTATCACGCGCACTGTTTTCCCACGTGCTTTTAACAACCACTTGTCAGCCATTAAGAGCGCTATGATACGTTACTGCGCATTTATATTGCGTTACCTTCGCATGTTCGCATCACTCCGACGAAGGTCGGTCGCGCGGCCGAACCTCAGTCCTTTACAGAACAATTTTTCCTACGTGCTTGATTTTTTAATTTTTTTTTAACTATATAATATATATATATATAATATATATATATATATATATATATATATATATATATATATATAATCTAGAATGCCGTTTCCCAGCCAGGGTAACATGTTCCAAAAATTCGGTAACTGTTTATAGCCTGTTATTAGATGCTAGGTGTGACCCGCTATTCGCAACACGAATGAGCACTCGCCGCCTAGCGGGTGCGCTTGGAAGCAGCAGATCCAGGGTTAACTTTGGAGGGTTGCATTACGGCGCCTCGAGAAGACGGTGTAAAATTCTCAATTAGTTATCATACAGCATTCCACAACCCTGAAAAAAAAAGTAACGCGAATGCCCAACGAATTTTTCTTTGTATCTCCTAATATATATGTCGTCGCGGTAGAAAGACAGCAATCCATTGTTTAACAGCACAAGCAGACTAGGCGCTACCTGAGAACGACGTGCATTAGATGCCTGCTCAGCCGGAAAAAAGGAGACTAAAGAATGCTGGTTGTTTTATAAAGTTTCCTGAATCCGAGACCGATCAATTTTATGCGCTTATTCTTTCCACGTGGGATTCTCAAAAAGAGGAGTGTACTTTCGTTCAGACAAACGCTTCCGTGAACTAAAGACCACCACACGATTTTTTTTCTGTTTTCTTGCTCCTTAGCATTGTTGACGATCAATATAAGCGGCGTGAATAGTCTCGCTGAGGTAGATTTGTCCGCCTGCAAATTAGTAGTGAAGCCTCAAATAGACTCTTGAGGGACACATCCAGGTATGTCATCTTCTGTTCTTTGTTGTATGTCGGAAGTGTTGCTTTTCCTTCAACGGTGCTTCTTATCAGATAATGTAATCGCAAGACATTTAGGAGCGATTGCGAATAGCGATGGTTCCAGCTTTAGGAGGAACACGCACAAAACATGCCGATCTTATCTGCCGGCTCCCTTTAACCCTTTCAGCCCCAGTGATTCCAGTTGGAATCATCAATTTTCTAGGTCACTCAGCAAGCACCTGGTAAAGATAAAGCGTTGTTCTTTTTCAAGAGCTCATGCTTAGCATCTGCTCTTTGTTATGGTGCCAACATGGTACATACAACGAAGCGAGGTCACCTGGGAACAAGAAATTACAGAAGCGGTCATGCTGCTCGCGCATTTGGCTGAGGCAGCTTCTTCTTTCACCATGCAGAGATATGGCATTTATTTTAGTTTTGCGTCGAAAATTGGAATGTTGGCTATGGGGGATTATGCTATCCCATCTAAATAATTGTTTGAGTAATGAATTAAGTAAAAATAATGGAAATATTAATTAAACAATAATTATTATTTAAATTAATTTCTACTATATTTACTCGTCATTGAAAAGTGTGAGCAAAGTTTTTTTTTCCATTTTTAATTACCATGATCATGGCCATCTCAAAATTTAAAAAACCGATTGCTTACATTTAAAATAAAATAATTTGGGACTGAAAGGGTTAAGGGCAGTCTGAAAAAAAAAAGAAAATTCGGGAGATCTCACACCTTGTGAGAATCGTTTCTATGCGAAGCAGGTAGCCAGTATTTCTATGCTGCATTTCTGGTTTGAGCACAGCATTACGAGGTGGATTGACGTCCTTTTCTAAATGGAGGAGTTCTGTACACATTGTGGGCTTACCACGCGCGTCGAATACACTGAATTTTAAATGGTAGCTTATAGTCTGACGTTGTATCAGCACTCACCTTAGGGCACAGATGTTTGTGCTATCGAAACGAAGTGTGCGCTACTGTGTGAAGATGTGAATATCATACGTAACTTTGTTGGCGTATCCTCCGGGGTTGAACGCTTCATATAGCTTTCTGAATTATAGGAATACTATTGGCGTGGTGAGGCATATGATATATTCACAGTTTACAAGTGAACAGAAGTGGTGACATTGGACAGCCTTGTTCCACAGAAGAGCAAATAGAAACATTTAACAGAAGTAAGTTTTCGTAGGTGGTCGTTAAGAACCTGGCGAGCCGAAGAGTTGCAAACAAAAGTCTGGTATCCTTCAGCAAAACAGGAGCCGATGTTGCCATGTTTAATGACAGCAAAAAAACAAGTGAATAACTCTCACAATTAACGCCGTTTGCGAGGTCAGCCTGTAAGTGCCAAGCTGTTTCTTCACAACCACAGCGGTTCTGAATAATTGAACGAGCGACCTCTATGTTGTATTGAATGAAGCAGTCCCCAACTCCACAAGTCTCATGAGAACCAATGAGGATCGATGTAACAAAATGCAACTATTGATAAATACTTTTCAACGCTGACCTCTGGAACCACTGACGGTGATATTAGTTTTGTTGCCTTTCGGCAACAAAACGATATGGCTTCTGCAAATGAACGGGGCTCATCTCGAAGTATTAAAACTTAGCTTTTAAATATCCAGCAATATGGCGGCCAGAGCTTTAAAAGAAGTCATTGTAAACTAACAAATTCAGTGGCAGCGGTCGTACGCGAAAAACACGGCGCCGGCGAGTGTACAGAAATGCGTCCTTCGTAGATGCGGCGGTCGCAGTCGTATTTACCATGGCGCCATTTTCCTGGAGTTTGCTGCTTAATCGATCGTGAGCTCGCCGGCGATCAGATATTTTTTAGATGGTAATCCCATCTTTTAGTACTTGTCATGTCAGGTGGCCACATTGAATTATTAGCTGGATATGAAAGCGTGACCATCGTTTTTTGTAGCAACTGAGTGTTCAGCTGCTAAGCCAATGCCTTCCATTGATTTCTAGGTGGCGTTGACTAAGGACGTGGATGAAGATCCAATTTCTTGGCATAGAAGAAGAAAACAGTTAGGAGAATGCATAGCATCATGACAAAGATAGAAAAAAAAGAAAACAAGCACCAAGAAAGAAAGAATCAAAGGAAGAAAGAAAAGAAAGAAAGAAAAGTAATACGTCAGGCGCGCACACGCCAGCCATAGAGTTAGGACATACTTTAGAGGAAAAGCTGGGCCGTTAGGGCGCCGATCAAAGAACACCACCGTTACCATACACTGTCCCTGTGCCTTTTCACTTATTAGAGAACGGCTAAAATTAGCTATATTTAACGTGGGTGGCATATAAATGACAACGGTCATGTCGAGAAATTAAAAACAAGCAGACACTGTTTTGCACTCACCTAGCAGAATTATAGCAAAGTGCAAGTCATTCATTAGGAAATTACTGTGCGCGGAACTCGCGGCGCAGAAACATGCGTTTGCAGGCATTTCGAGTTCGACATCGTGACCGATGGCGCGTCCTCTGACTGAGTTGTGCGTCGCAGTTGTGAGTCGTTGTCGGCGGTTTCTGATGACGCGTATTTTACTACTCTACTACGCGTGAGCCCACCTTCAATATTTCGATGGAAACGGAATATCATTGTCAACCGTAGCACGCGTCTCAGGGGCTGATAATGCTCGCACGGTAGTGAAATGGAGCCAATTTCACTGCCCTTGTGTTCCGAGATTCTAAGAAGGCCCAATGGGAAGCTTTTTTTCATTGCTTCTATGTAACTCTTGCCTTCATGTAATCGATAGGGTAATTTACCTTGTATTATTTTATCTTACGCCTTCCCTCTCGTCCTCATTGTCGAACAGCCCCACAATAAGCCGTATATTTGAGCCCTGGCAGTGGCACTGGGCTGTTGGCACCTCGAGGCGCTCAGAACACACAAGGCTAGCGGATCTGCAGCGCCACTCTTGCTGTTCTTCAGCTAGCCACGCAAGCCGTTTCTGCAGCCCAATTGCACCGATTCAGTAACAGTCCCGCGTTAGAGCGGACAGCGTTTGTAGCGAAAGTCCCAGCCTTGTCGCGGCGCCTGCTCGTAACATTTCAGAGTTTTAAATAAGGTTTCGTGTTTCTTAAGGAAAATGGCTTCGTTGTTTGCCCCGACGAAAGGACTTCCGAAATAACGCATAATCTGAGCAAAAGATAGCAACAAACGTGCGCCACAATTACTGCTGAAATGAATGACCACCCTTGTGCCACTCCTATTACTTCGGCTCCATTGCGGTGCGGACCTCGTGCCAAACACCGAACATGCTACAGCGATAACTGGGACAGCTTACTGCTCTACCCAAGTTAAGCACGCAGTTCTCTAAACCGGCACACATACAGCCTAAACCGGGGTTAGTGTAACCGCGGCCACTTATGCTACACGGTATACGATACCGCGGTTGTACCAAACCGAGTTGGCGACCTCGGTTTGGCAGTTAACCGAGAAATGGGCGGCCTCTGTGGAGGCGTGTGCACGCCCGGCGAGCGTTCCTGAAAACGAACAAATTGGACTGCAAGAACCACGGAAAGCCTCATCAGATTGGGAAAACAATTTGCATCATCTACGGACTGCCTCAAGGAACGCCAAAGTGTACGCGGCAATAACAGCCGAGTTGCACGCCGGCTGCCGTCAGCCGCAGAGCCATTCACGCCAAGCAAGTCCGAATGAAGATAGACAACCTGAACAAGAAGTACCGGTAAGTACGTATGACTTTTAGGGCGAAGCTCCTTAAGGCGGCACCCGTTCGTCCCTCGTAGTCGTAGTCGTAGTCCTAACCAGTCTTACGCTTTGACCTCCAAGGTGGTGCCGGTGGGAGATTTTTCCTGTGCGTTGTTGAACAAAAAAATTCGCAGCGGTAGCTAAAAGCCGACTTCTTCTGTCTCTCATTCCCATTAGCAGCCATTCTTTACCTCCAAGGTAGTGCCTGGTGAGATTTCTCCTGTGCGTGATTAAACAATAAAAATTTGTTCAAACGCCGTTTATTGATGAAATAAACCAACGAAAGACGCCAGATGTTTTGTAAAGCAAAACGGAAGAACGCCAGATGTTTCTAAAGCAAAGGAAAAGACGCCAGCTGCTTAACGAAAGACTCAGATGTTTTCTAAAGCAATGGTTTTCTAAACAATGAAATTCGCAGCGTACATGTAAAATAAAGTGAGCTGCAAGTCGTCATAACTCATCGAACCTTTAGTATAAACGCGCCCTATCTCACGTCGGTGATGATGTACTGGGCAGAATTCACGGAAGATTCACGGTTTACCGATGAACCTCCGCAGCTTCGCCCACTCATCATCATGCACTCCGTGGATATGCTGTGATTTTTTTCCCTCGTTACTGCTGATGTATTCCGAGTTCATATACGCAAGACGCTGGTTCGTTAAGCGTTCAGGCGTCATGTACACGCTGGCTGTTTTTTTTTTTGCGTGAGGCTGAATATGTGCCTCGAATTTGACCGGGTTGGAGACTCGCTTTCGCAAGAATAATGTAGACCGCTATCCCACGAAAAACTAAGTGGTGACTGGAATAGCAAATGTCCAGGCCTCTATAACAAGTTAATAATAGTGTCGTGGTATTTTAAGTTGTGTAACCATTCGCTTAAAGATTGAACTCAGATCGGTACATGCAGCGCACAATGCAAGCTTTTAGCGGTATCATGCGATGACGGTGGAAACACGCTGTCGCAGTATGGTAGCGATAATATAGGGGCATATTTTGCTTCCGTTTCCTGATATATCTTCAGGCGTGGCGTTTAGGAAGTACGTTTTCACACTTTTTGTTCACCTTGTGCCGTTTCGCCCTCAGAGGTTGTGCCAACAGCAAAAGAATTATTTCTTTTTAGGAAAATCGGGCGAGAAGGCACCACCACTGCTCGAAAGGCAGCGAAGGGAATATTACTGGAGCCTTCATAAATTTTTGGGCACTCTTGTGACAAATGATGGCACACTGGTGGAAGAAAGTTTCCAGGTACTGTGTTCATAAATGATTTTCTTATCCTGAAAAAAATATTGTCAACAATACCAGTATGCACTTCAAAACCACTACTTTATGATTAAAGCTCGGATATTGGACATGATGGTTCACCCAATAGTGTAACATGTCGTATAAAACAAATTAATTTTATAGAGCAAATACATAAAGGTTGGCATGCAAAAGCTTGAAGCTAACTTTGGTGTAAGATGCAGCCAGCCAATATTGTGAACGTCACTCACTATATTCACCTTGTTGAAAGTGCGCTTCCTTGTTGTGCGTGAGCAGTAAGACTGTGTCATATGCTAATGAACGCCCATGAATATGCAGGCTGATGTAGTGTCAAAAGTGCCGGAGGTTCGGAGCTCCTGGCCCCTGCTAAGACCCCATCCCACTGAATCCAGCACAGAGACCGAAAATGTCGGTCAGGGCGGCGACTGCACCAGTCCTGTTCATCAGCATGGAAGCAGCGCCAGCACTAACACCAGCAGCGAAAGGAACACAGGTGATTGCAACGTTGAGAGAGCCACCATCAGCGGGAGCAGAAAACGGCCTGCCACATCTATCATGCGGCAGCTGCTCGACTTGCACAAAGAAGAGGCAGTCACTGCTGCAAAAGCAGCCAAGAAGTCTAGGAACTTATGAAGAAGGGTTGAAGCTTCAGCAGGAATCAAACGACATGCAGGCCGCTATTTGCAGTTAATGCAGCAGCATTTTGCAGCAAAGAAAATAATATCAGAAATCGAATTTAGCATTTTTTATTTATCGTACATAGAGGCATGCACTGTACCGAGAAGTGCCATGGCAATCAAGGGATGTCTCTGTAAAGCAAAAGGTAGCAGCTTTAATGCAAAATTACTGATTTTTATTACAACAAAAGTGTGCTTAAGTCTTTCAAGCTTTTGAACAGCCACAATGTTATATTAAATGGGAATTGCTAAAACGCAGTACACTACCATAAGATTTCATACATAGTTCTTTCATGCAAGGAACGATAAACTTGTGATTCGTTTCTTCCATTCTCAAAAACACGCATCTGAACACACACCAGAAACATCACTGGTTTCGAAGCGTTCATAAAGTTGTGCACACAAAGTGGCCAAGCGGATGAAACCATTTGCTCTCTTTAGTTTCCAGCAAGAAATGCTGCTAGCGATTTCGAATTTCTACGTCCCCTGGTTCTCTACGATTGCTTTATGCTGTGGTTGAGCTGCTTTCATCTCAGAGCGAGCACACTCAATCCAGGTTGCGTCGCATCTGTCATTCAGCTCTAAAGAAATGTTGTGGATCACACAACACGCACGGATAATGCGCCTCACATTGGGGAGGTCGTTTTCCGGCCTTGTGCAAAATTCTGAACGTGATTTCAACGCCCAAACGCATTTTCCAACAACTATCCTTGCACGGGATAAGTGATTTAAAACCTGCGAGGGAGAACCTGCATCTCCTGGTTGCGAAAAAGGCTTCATGACGTGCTTCTGAGCGGAAACGCCTGATCTGCGAGCAGGACAGACCCAACTGACACGCCGTGACGTCTTTTTTTTTTTCCTGCTGAAACAAGGCACTTGACAAGTCTTCGGGATCTCGACTTGTAGAATACATCAGCATCATGATTCTTTCCTAGTGTGCCCACATTAGTTAACATAAATTTTGTAGGAGTGCTCTACTACGGCCCAAAAGTATCATACTGTACCACCTTTATATTTATAGTAGTCACTTGCTTCTTCGTGCGGTGGGCACACTTCTATGTGGCAACCGTCTATAGCTCCCACACCTTGTGGGAATCCGGTTAGTGCAGTGAACTGCCTCATGTGCTCGGTTTCGTGCCGCGCCTGGGAAGCGCACAAATCTCGGCTCAAGTAGACGAACCACCACCTCGCAAACTCGCGGATGATTGTGTTCACGGAGGCACGGCTTACTCCGAAGAGGATGGCTACAGTTCTGTCTTCCGCAGATGAGGCGAGACGGTAGATCCCGATGGCTACCCTTTGTCTAAAGGGACGACTTATCGCTTGTCGTGTCGACGCGCCTCGTAGACTCACACGCACTTAGTACATAATGAAATGTGGTGCGACTCGTTCTGAAGTTTCCTCTGAAGTCGTCATCTGAGGTGAGGCTGGGTTGTTTCCCACCACGACGGACCGCGTGGGTATGACCACAGGTGTCTTTCACGTGAACAGAGTCGCAGAGCAATCACCGTAAGGCGTTTTCACCGTGTTTCCGCTCTTCGTCGCTTGACATTTAACTTTGCAACTTCAATGAAAATGTTCCGCTCCCGGATTCGCCGCTGTTGCAGCAGTGCCTGCAGAGCCGTGAAAGCAGCCCAAAACGTTCCATCGTCTTCGCTGTCATTGCCTGCAACATCAAGCGTAGGCGTGCTAAAAGCCATCACCGCACATGCCGCTCTACCGACGCCAGTCACTACGGCACACAAAACGCACGACAGAACTTCAGAAGAGTAAAACAAAAAAAAAACGAGCAACAGAAGCCACGCACGTGCTCACACGAATCAACACCGGCCACTGCCAACAAAACAAGAGCAATGTTGTAACAGTGTACCACGGACATTGTTCCAAAGTGCGAGTCATTGGACACGCACACAAAACAAAAATATCTCGAGCAATATTGTTTTGACTTAAAAGATCCATATGTTGGCATGTGTGCGTTTAAAGAACATTATGTAACAAATAAGTTACATATTTGTACATAGAACCTCATTCTGCTGATATGTGCGTCACTTTGTTTATTGTACTCAAGGTGGCGTTACGCGCTTTAACGAGAACGCTTGTGTGCCGTGTAACATCGGCGAACCGTGGTTGGCTCTAACCGTGGTTCAACGCGCTTAACCATGGTTGGTTGTAACTGCGGTTAACTTGCATGTGTAACAAGGGTATTAAAAGAGAAGTAAAACGTTGAATGACGAAAGTTAATATTCCAGCGTAGCGAGGCGGCTTACCACAAATCCATTATAGATTGCATAGTAATTTAAATGAAACAACATAAGCTTGGTAATGGCCTTACATTCCAAATTAGCGTCTAGCGCACAACACAAGGTAAGGACAGAGTGAAAATCGATAATGTCCGCGCCTGTGTTCATTGGTTGTCACTCGGTCCTTGTCTTCTGTTGTGCGTAATTGTCGAATACGCACTAAATTGTTCATTAATTGTTCTCCACGTAACGACGGTTTCTGTGGCAGCACAGCCAGCTTTGCGGAGCCTAAGCACATACTGTTTCACTAGCCCGCTGCATCTAGTGCTCGGAAGTTGACATTTGTCGATTACGAAGCAGAAAAGAAAACATAAGACCAACTTATTTATGTCCAAGATGTTGTGCATTGTAAGAAATCCTACCCCGTGAAAATATATTTGTTTCTTGCTCCTCGAAACTTTCGGGTGTCGATTTCGTGGGTCGTTCCAGCTTAAACAAGTGATGGTGAAGCGTTGCAGCGGGCACACACCGAAGTTTTCAAGCCACGATGAGCGATTATTCGTTAGTTGATGTGTAATTATCGAACAGGAATAAACGAAGGCTGTGGTGCATTTCGAAACATTTTATTTTTTGTAAACAATTACGAAGAAATCACTAGTACAGAATTGACACCACCAGTGCAAAAAGATGTCTTCATCGCAATAGCCACACTGGCGCCGGCAAGAAAATGGAATCGCAAACACTAGTGCGAGAAATGACACATTTGGTAATTTGCTTTGCGTACATGGTCGGTATTTTCAGGTTGCTTATTGTAACTTGTAGAAATACGTCCCAATTGCGTAATGTAACACCGGGCCAAGGAGGTTTAAAAAACACGGTTGATCCCTCCGTCATAGGAATCGGAATAACACGAAAGTAAAGCGTGCCCTTACAGAACTAACTGAATGCTTACTGTACATTGATATAAGAGAGTTTCCACAATGTATATTGATGTCTGGCAGCAAATGGCGCCGTTTAACGTGTATGCACCCACTTTGATGAGTGGTGGTACTTCTCCATCCCGACGACTAACGTCCGTGTTAAATTAATAAACAAACTCTTGTGGTAGCTGTAGTAGTTAACGGAGAATGCGTAGTCAGAGAACGAGGTGTGATAGCCAGAAGAGCGTCGCATATTGAACGCAGAACTTGGTCACCATCCCGCGGAATGTTAAAATCTCAATGAACACCACGGCCGAACTAGAGGGAAACGCAAAGCGCGTCGTGCGCCCCGTTAAGCCCCAACCGCATGCACGCGATTTTCGAGCGACGGCGACGAGCGACAGCGACAAACGGGCTCCGTCGCGATGTCGCGTCGCGACGGGAGCACCCACATGTTCGCGACAAAGTGTCATGGTTGGTAGATTTAAAACTATTGCGTGCACGCAGGTAAATTGCAAAAAAGAATTACAGAGTAGATGAATGGCAGCATGTCAAATTTATTATTGACTTGTGTGAGATAAGGAAGTCACAGCAGAATTACGGGATTTCCTTTTTTTTTGCAATGTTTTGTTTAACTGCGACAGTAGTATCTGCTGTGACCTCGAGTGGGCGCACGGAAGCGCACGCTATCTATCTACTACGCATATACGACGTCTACGACGCTACGACGCACTTTGAACTGACATTGCAGCAAGCTACCATCATTGCAGCAAGCTACCAACGAAACATTAAAACGAGCCGTCGATCAAATTAACGACAAAATACGGCCGCTGCCTCGCTCTCCACGTGAGATGGGGTTGCAAAGAAGGTAGGCTATAACTTGCATTCATTGAAGTACGCGCCGATTGGAAGCATCAAGAGCAAATTGCAACCGAAGCGAGGATCGGTGATGCTGCCATGTTGCCGGAAATCGTCACGCTCACTTCCGGGCGACAAGCGATTTTTCTAGTTTTCCAGAAAGCTGCGACGCGACAAGCGACGGCAATGGATGGCCATCCGCGACAGCAAATCATGTCGCTCGTCGCTGTCGCTCGTCGCTGTCGCCCGAAAACCGCGTGCATGTGGTTGGGGCTTTAGCCAGGCCGCGATTTCTCTCGGGGCGAGCGCGTGAACATGGAACGCGGTGTTACAGCCAGGTGAGGCAGGCGCGCGTCGCAGAGCTATTTTAAGTTTGTATTAGCGTGATGCTGAGCGAGGCGACGCTTTTACGACGCTTGGGCAAAGGTCGCCACCTCGCGGTGTGTTAAGGCATTGACAAAATTCAACTTCTATTGAAAACGGGCCGAATGTGACACTGATCTCCACTAGGAGGAGCTGGATGGCGCATCGAGCACGCGGGCGTGAAGCCACCGGAAGCCGCCGTTTTTGTCCCGGAAAAGAGCTTTTCTCTACTGTTTTAAAGAAATAATTGCTTGTAGCGCAGTAAACTGTACGAATCCACCGGAAAAGTCGTCAGGGAAAGCATTTGACGCGCAAGTACCTCAAAGTTGCATTACTTTTTACGCATTTTGTACGTTGCAGCACTCCGCCATATTCGGACGGTGTCGGCACTGCGTGTGTCATCTTTTGTGTAGCGTTCGTCGGCGTCTAAAGTGAGGCGTAATCGCAGAGTTTGAAAAAATAAAAAAAAAAACGATCATAACAACAGCTGCCCCCGAGAATATTTGAATTGCGCGACTGAGACGAACAGAAGACGCCGGTTTCCGGGACAAACGGGGCACCTTCCGGGGCTTCACAAGCGCCCGCCTCGCAGAGCGAGGATGCGCCGTCCAGCCTTTTTAATGGAGGTCAGTGGAATGTGACGGACGCGTAACGCGTTGCAGGGTGCTAGTCGCGGAGGCCACAGCAATGGCGAATTACTTTACCTTACCACACCCAGAGGTCAACACCACCCAGCCGACCTGGAGAGTGGTAGATATAGAAGGCGCGTTCGTAAAGCCTCCAGAGTGTGTGACCGTGGCGCAGCAGATAGCGTGCCCGGCATCTGTTGTTGCGGACCGAGCGGTCGTGGGTTCGATGCCCGTTGACAGTACCTTTTTAGGGGCGAAGCTCCTTTAGGCGGCACCCGTTCGTCCCTCGTAGTCGTAGTGCGTAACCAGTCTTACGGTTTGACCTCCAAGGTGGTGCCGGGGGAGATTTTTCCTGTGCGTTGTTGAACAATAAAGAATTCGCAGCGTGTGCGTTAACTAAAAGCCGACTTCTTCTGTCTCTCACTCCCCATTAGCAGGCATTAGCATGTTCCAGTAGGAAACGTTAGTAGAAGTAGAAGTGTAAGTGTTAGCTAAAAGCCGACTTCTTCTGTCTCTCATTCCCATTAGCAGCCATGTTTACCTCCAAGGTAGTGCCTGGTGAGATTTCTCCTGTGCGTGATCAAACATAAAAATTTTGTTAAAAAAGCCGTTGATTGATGAAATAAACCAACGAAAGACGCCAGATGTTTTGTAAAAGCAAAATGAAAGAACGCCAGATGTTTCTAAAGCAAAACGAAAAGACGCCAGCTGCTTAACGAAAGACGCCAGATGTTTTCTAAAGCAATGGTTTTCTAAACAATGAAAATTCACAGCGTACATGTAAATTAAATTGAGCTGCAGGTCGTCATAACTCATCGAACCTTTAGCATAAACGCGCCCGATCTCACGTCGGTGATGATGTACTGGGCAGAATTCACGGAAGATTCACGGTTTACCGATGAACCTCCGCAGCTTCGCCCACTCTCATCATCACTCCGTGGATATGCTGTGATTTTTTTTCTTTGCCATCTGATGGGTATATTTTTTCGACGTCATTTCCGTGACGGAATACGTCACTGATGTCTTGTTGGACCCGATTAAAACGCGTTCGTTTAGTGGCGTTTATTGCGGAAGGGCGAAGCCGTTCCCACCAAACGGTGGCGGCTGCGCCCGCCATCTTAATACACGATAAATCAAGGAAGTTTGGCGAAGGAAAGCAAACCTTCTCCTCGCACGCCTGACGATGTGTAATATGGCGACTTTTACGGGTCAGACATTGCACCAAGTGTGTCTTTGTGCAAATAGTTTTCGTTAGTAAGCCTCAAATCACGGCAAATTTTATTGGAGATCAATCGCCAATACTCCAGTCGACGGGTTACTTTTGTCGCCAACAACGATCTTTTATTTCATATATAACCTAGTATTCCCACTAACAGATCAACAACCATTCGATCTCTAAGTAGGCACCACCAGAAAAGAGCATGTTTCTCAGCTCTTTGGTGGGCAAAAGCTGGTTTCACGTTTGCTGGCAAGGCGTTGCGACAGGTTCCAATGTAGTTTTTTTTATATGTGAAGCATCTTATAGCGGAGTTCAATCCGGTGGTGGTGTTGTGCGGCGTGACCACCCTTACTGCGCATGTGCAAGCCCTGTCCACACACCTCTTCTTCCTCTCCCTCCCCTCTCCACTTCCCGTTTCCCTTCCCCTTTCTCCTCACCCTCTCCACTTCCCCTCTCCCCTTTGCTCTCTCCCATCCCCTCTCTACTCCACCTCTGAAACGCGGGCTCTACATGCCGAAACGTTGGTTCGCATCTCCTCATCGTCCCCTTTAGCGGGAGATGTGATTTTTAAACCTCCTTGCGCCAGACGCATCAGCGTTATGAAAGGAGGCGTTGCTATGAGAGTGATGAGAGCGCTTACCGTGACACAATTACCAGTGGGATGCTTGCCTGCGCAACCCATGCACTTTTTTTCAAAATGAAGGTTGGCGCCGCTATAGCATCAGACCCGTTCTTGTCGAATATTGCGCTCGGCTACGTGCTTGTCGCTGTGCAAAACGAGCGTTTTTGCCCACCTCAAAAATGACACACCTGTGAAACTGCGGTCATTAGATGGTGGATATTTTCGCTTGCTCAGTATCTCGAATACAGAAATATCGTAGACCAATTAGTATACCATCGAACGCGTCAGCATTTATGGAGGAAGCTTTACGAAGAATCTGTTACCAGTAGGATGCGTTGCTGGTGCAACGCGTCCTGTATTCAAATTAGATAAGGTGCTGTCCTGTGGAACCTAGCGCTTTCATGTTGATTATGCAATTAGCAGAGCTCTCGTCACTGTGCAAGAACAGCGTTCTTGAACACCAGAGATGTGGAGCGGGTTTTACTCTCTTGGAGTACCGAACGCGAGACGCCCGCTCCCTACCGGCCGTAGCCAACGTTGCCGCTGCCCATCGATGCCGACGCGTCACCTGCCAACATAACGTGAGGGTCTGCAACATGTTTTAAAGACGATAGTCTTTCTTGGGATACTTAACCGGATAAATTTTGGTCTGTCTTTCTGTTTGTCGGCACGTCCCTCGATTCAGCCACTCGGCCAAAGTTGAACCACTTGCCCAAGGGCCAGCCGTCTTGAACTGGTACGGCTGGTCATACTTGTGAACGTTGTCGATCAAAAAGTAAATATCATGCATATCTGAGGTGCAGCATCACTAGGTAAGTATTAGGTGGCGTGTTCCTTTAATAGAAAATGCATACATACGTAATTTTAAGGACCTTGTTTCTTAAGCTGCGCTGAAAAAGCGACTGCGCTGAAATTTGCCTTCCTCCGTGCCCTCCGCACGAGCTCATTGTTGTGTTTCGGTTTGGGTTCTGTTCTTGCACTGTACGAATGCCATGGGTTGGTGTTGAAAAACTTTAGTTTTGAGAAGGCCAAGAAGGTGAAAAAAATATTTAAAAAATAAAAAAAGCAGCGATGTGGGCGGCCTTCAGGCTGCCGGTTGTGGGCGCCGCTCTGGCACTCCTGTTTTACCCAGGCGACGTGTAAATAAAATAGTGTGTGGAGAGTACTCGTTGAGTGCGGACGTTTCTTCTGCTTCAGCGCTTCGCGCCAAACCGCGTGTTTGGGCTGGCTGGCGTCCCCGCCGGTCGCGTTGGTCACCGCCGGTCTTCGCCTGCTGCTGCGCCGGGACTACCAGCCCGCAACACAGCAATCATGTTTCCCGACGTATTGCCAGATGGCGTCCATATCTCACACAGCGCCTCTTCTATCGTCTTTACACGACATTTGCAGCGAAGCACGCAGATACGCGGCCAATTTTTGCAGCTGCAATAGTCGAGAAACGAAAATACTGACCCTGAATGCAACGACATTTAGGAAACAGCTTGTTGCATTTATGTAGAATTTTTCCGTGGGCAATTTCTGCTTTGCGATCCATTTTAGAGGAAGGCACCAGGAGTGGTACTCTTCTTTCTCTTTTAAATAATTCAGGTCAAGAAGTTACCTTTATTTACGATCCTTCACGAAAGGACCTCTGAAAAACGCACATAGGAGCTTCTAGTTCAAGTTCAGGAGACGAAGGATAATAGAAAGACAGAGTGGTTAAAGAGGAGTGAACCCGGTCGGCAACCCTGAACTGCGGGAGGTGGAAAGGTACGAAAAGTAAGAGAGGAGGCGAGTAAAGTCACTCTTGGAGCCGACGTAACAACAGTTCCGGTTTTTCTATCACCTACGCTAAATCAGTCTGGCATATCCCATATCGCAGCAGCGCTTTCGTTGCCTTTCGGAAGTATGATGGGCAGTCCCATGGCGCCAATATCTTCTCGACGGGTTAAGCATTTTCGCCCGGGTAATAGGTGGATAGCAAAATGACGTCTTCCGGTTCGATGCCTAGCTCTTCGCTGTTTCAAGGTGTGTGCCGTTCAGTGTAATCGGGGATAAAACGCTTGCTTTCTGCGACGCGGTTGTTACCAGTTATCTTGCTCCTCCCCAATTACACTGAACCGCAAACAACTCGAAGCAGCGAAGAGCTGAGCCTTGAAGGTTCCTTGAACCGGAATTGCTGTAGCAGACGACGCGCCGTTTGCTATCCACCTATTCCGAGCAGTACGGAGGTGAAGTGAAGGTTCTTGTTTGCGTGAGAGGGGCACTAACGCAAGATGTGCTTCGGCAGTGCAGTCGTTGGATTTAGCGCTCTCGGTCATCTCTATCTTAATTGAGTAGGCGTTGGTCAATCCAACACCGAGACACAGGCGGTAAGACACCATATATTTCTCCCAGTAAGGACGAGCTAGCAGCCGCAGTCGTAAAGAAGGGTCAAGAGAATAAAATCGATAGTATGTGAACACCGATGTTTGCCACTTCTGCTGTGCTATACTGTGCGCTGCCTTAGGTTTAACCAGCGTCAATTTTTGTTAAAGGCCTAAAACATGGTTTTTTGCTGCGTGTTTTTTTCTGCCCGCTTCATCGCGGAGGTCGTTGGTGGAGATAACGCACTGGCTTGGCAGCCACTCAAACACTATGTGGTGTCTTTTTTTTTTTTTCAATCGCACAGTGTGGCGTTTCTCGTATTTCCGACAACAGTTGTTGAGATGATGTTTAGAGGAAGTGCCGACGAAAGACAGTGCGGAGCCGCTATTGCATCGTAGAATAATGCCCATCGATTAGACGGTTGTTGGTTGATGTCGCCGACTGCACCTAGCAGGACAATAAGTTCCGAACCAGTCAATCTGCTCACAAGGCGAATCTTTTAAGTGAGGTTGTTGTGTGGTGGTGCGATAACGGCCGAGTCAATGGAGGTGGTCTGAGTGACAAAGCCATTCGTGTAGACGGAAACTCCGCCAGCATTAAAGTGTGCAAACATTCCAGAGCTGCTTGCATCAAGGCCCGGATCGAAATGTCTTTCTGCATGTAACGGGGTTGTACATTCACTCTAGGATCGGAGGCACTGCAAGCTTTCTTCACCTAATCTAATTTCACACTGCTTCCGAGAGCGGCGCATCTTTGAACACTGGACGAAGACGTAAGATGTTGTCATCAGTTCACGTTATGTGACGTCATATGGGCCGTCATCACGTCGTGAAGATGAGTTTTTTCCAACATTCATGTTCACGCCGACGCCGACGGACAATTTTCGCGTTTAAAGATCGACCTAAGGCACTCATTTAGAAATGTTTTTCTGAAAAGAGCCTCACGGGAAGACACACGACAGGGAGTGATGCGCTTTCCAAAAGCGTTCTTTCCTGCATTCGTTGAGCCTTACGCATTTGGGACGCTTACGCGAGCCTCGCCCAGTCGCATGCGACTGAAACGCGCGGTCATTTATAGAACACGAACAGGGTCGCGCATCAGGTTAGTGTAGCTTGTAGAAATGATTTGGTTATGATATTGACAACCCGTCATGACCGCGTTTTCTTCTTTTCTTGATCTCACACTCTCCCTGTCGCATTTAGTTTCGATCGATCTCGCAGTAAGCTGGTAAAACGTGGGCCCTGCACCGCGGTATCGAGACGAATGGTGAGCTGAAGCTCTTAGAAACGACACAAAGCAAGCAGGCCTGCCGTGCAACCTTTGGTATTTCACACCTCGCCAGATTTCTAATGTCGTCGTGCGCAGATTTCGCCGAGCTAAAAATAATATCGCAAGCACAGTGAAGTGGTGCGGAGGATAGCGGCGTGGCGTGGGGTTAGCGGCGGAGGAGAAGCAGCGCGGCAGGCAGCACAACACCACCTGTAGTAGGATACAACTTTAGAGAGTCCGCGGCATTTCCGCCTTAAAGGCGGACGCACACAAGCCTGTACGAAGGGGTATGCACTACAGGCTGACGTCATCAGCAGGAGTGTCGGTGACCTCGCCTTCAGAGAACACTGCCGAGTGCATGAGCCGGACTATTTCTTGAGTCGCTTAGGCGATCGGCTGCCTCGCTTCGGCCGGCTGCCTCGCGTGGACAAGAGAAGGCCAGAGCGCTCCGCACTGACGCCATCACTAAGGCCCGCATGCACAAACCAACCTTAAATTAACGCTACAAGGCGCCCTTTCATGATGAAGGGAGAAGTTTAAGGATAAGAAAACGTCACAGTGCGTTTCATAAAATCGCCCTATTCGACTTTAAGGCAGCCTTACGGAAGGTGGCCTTGTCGTCATGAGAAACGAGCATGGGAGCGAGTCTATGAACTTTTTTACTGCCTCATTGTTGTTTTATTGCACGGAGGAAGAAATATTTATTAGGTAAAACTCCCGTTAAAGCGGGCGTCGGCGGGCGTCCAGATAACGTTTCAGAGCGGCGACGGGTCCGTGCTTCGCTGTGCCAATTAAGCTTTGCGCTACTGCCCGCAATTTTTACGTGTGCCGCATTCGGGCTATCCACTTAGAAATGTGCAGTGATATCACGCTAGGTCATATTCAATGGCATTTCGTCGGTTTGTCTCGCGACGTGGCATCCCTAATTCAATAACAATTGCTGGCAGGCTAGTTGGTGATGCATAGTTCATAGGTAACAACAACACAAACGAAACATAACACAAGGAAGACACGGGACAGAGTGCTGTCCCGTGTCTCTGTCCCGTGTCTTCCTTGTGTTTCGTTTCGTTTTTGCTGCTGTTACCTATGAGCTTCCCTAGTTTTGTTTATTCCGACAAGGCTTTAGCGATTCAAGCTGCCAGGCGTGAAATAAAAGTGATGTACCGAATTTTGCCTATCTTCCAAGTACAAGACTTTTGCTGTACTAATCACATTACCTGCAAATGCATTCATTGCAGAAGGTGGTTCTTGGTGAAGTTTAAGTTTGGAAACGATTTCGCACTGTTAAAAGCTGCCTACAGAAAACTGCAGGGACAGGATGTTTCGATGTCGAGCAGCTTCATACGAGGGTGGTCTGAAAAGTTCTCGGCCTGATGTAGAAAAAAGCGTTTTGGACCTTTAAAATTATTTTTATTTGTCAACATAGTCTCCTCTCAACTGTACACACTTGGTCCATCGATATTCCAGAGCCAGGATTCCGTCCTTAAAATGACTTTGTGGAAGTCCTGAAAAGTACTCATCCACAGCAGCAGTCGCTTCTTCATTTGATGAAAAACGTTGCCCACCAAGAAATATTTTGAGTTTTGGGAACAGGTGGTAGTCCGACGGGGCCAAGTCAGGAAAATAGGGTAGGTGCTCCGACAATTCGTACTTCAAATCGTGAAATTTAGCCATTGCAAGATGTCCTTTGTGCACCGGTGCATTGTCCTGATGAAAGATGATTTTCTTCTTCTGCAAACCTGGTCTTTCCTCACGAATTTTCTGGTTCAATTGAGTCAAAAGGTCAGAATAATACTCCCCAGTTATGGTTTTAGCCTTTTCAAGATAATAAACAAGCAGAATGCCTTTAGCGTCCCAAAAAACAGAGACCATCACCTTTCCTGCGGAGGGAACTGACTTGGCTTTCTTTGGTGCAGAGGACCCGGCTTCAGTCCATTGCTTTGATTGTTGTTTCGATTCCGGTGTGTAATGGTGAATCTAAGTTTCATCCATTGTCATAAATCTGCGCAAAAAGTCCGCTGGATTTTTGTTATACAGCTCCAAAGCACGCTGTGACATCGTCACGCGGTTGCGTTTTTGCTCAGGAGTAAGGATGCGCGGCACCCATCTTGCACAGAGCTTGTTCATGTCTAGTTCGTTATGCAAAATGTGACATACACGTTCCACTGAGATGCCAAAAGCCTCGGCAATTTCACGCAACTTCACTCTCCTGTCTTCCAAAACCATATCGTGCACACGGTCAATCAATTCAGGAGTTGTTGCACTTTTTGGGCGCCCTTCGCGCGGGTCATCTTCAATGCTTTCTCCCCCCGCTTAAACTCAGCAGCGCATTTCTTGACCGTGGAGTATGAAGGTGAATCTTGCTTGTAAACTTTAACAAACCTTTGGTGAATTTCATTCGGAGATAAACCTTCTTTTACAAAGAACTTCATCACCGCACGGCACTCAAGCTTCTCCATGCCTTCCGGTGCTTCACACTACGCTCACTGTGATCGACTGTCAAAGCCAAACTGCTTAACGGCACTACATGGCATTTCACCTGAGACTTGCAGAGACATCTATGAGCATGCACATGAGTGCTGCAAGTTCTAGCTCGCGTGATTCTTATTGAGGCCGAGAACTTTTCAGACCACCCTCGTACCATGATTACAGAAGTAGTGAATGTAGTGAAGTCTAAGCTGCCCCTCTGACGCTACTGAAACGGTTGTGCTTACCCCTTCACATTTTCTAACAGGTAGGAAGTCTACTACACTGCATAGTTCTAATACTGATCAAACTTCTGGAGGTCGCGCTGACACTTTAAAGCATTGGAGCTATGGGAGGAAAGCGTTATTATTTTGGAGATGTTGGTATAAAGACTACCTGCTGTGTTTGAGAAGTGCGCACACCGCCGCAGTACTGGCTAGCAACCAATTTAATGTTAACGATGAGGTCATCAATAAATAAGACAAGGTGCGCATGACATTTGGGAAAGTTGGTAGAGTAACTGATGTTTATAATCTAGAAATAATCATGATAGAGCATGCTAGATAGTTTTGGCAGGAGGTATGGAAGAGACAAGGCCGGTACTCCTCTTGTGACCATTGGAGTTGGGCCACTGAAGATTGTCGGGCGCGGAAGATGTAAATTGTTTGAACCTGCCGCGAAAAAGTCACGCGCCCCGGATGACTTTGGCAAAGAAGAAAAAGAAGAAGACGCTAGTGAAACAGAACACGGTAATCTCGGGGTTGCGTGTTTATTTCTCTGGCGTCTTTATACGTTGAAGCACGCTTTTCCCACGCGCCACGCGTCGCTGGCCTCCGTGTACTCAAGAAGGTGAAAGCTCCTGTACTTATTCTTTATTTTACACCTTCGCTCTGGCGTCTAATTTCGAACCGCCCCACAATAAGGTTTTAATATTCGGGCACTGGACCGTGGCGTCGGTGTCTTTGGCAACCTTAACATATCAGAAAAAACCATTGGAAACAACACAAGCCGAGCGGCTGTGTGACGCAACTTCTGCTGTTCACCTAAACCCCACATGCCGTTACACTAGCCCAAGTGCCCCAATTCTGTAGCAGCCCCATGCGGAATCGGGCAGCGTTTGTAGTGTTAGTCGCGGCCTTCTTGGTCTACTTGCTCTTAACACTAAAACATTTCAAATAAGGTTTCGCGTTTCCCACGGAAAATAACCTTGCTGTTTGTCAAAGTCAAGAGGAATTTTAAACCAAACGCACAATCCGAGAAAAAATGTTATCCAATAACATTGCGCCACTGTTACTGCTGAAATGAGCGATTAGCATTTTGCCGCTGCCATTAAATCGGCTCCATTGGTAGTTCTCACTGTGACTTCCCTGGTCACTGCTCCTTCAATGTTGAGCAGGCAGTTCTCTAAATCGAGAACCATTTTCGTAACAAACAAATTAAGGCACATCCTCACTAATGGCGCGAAGACTGAAGAAAGTGCGGAGCCGGCATTCCTTGTTTCTCTTTAGTTCCATAA
Organism: Rhipicephalus sanguineus; assembly: GCF_013339695.2. Classification (NCBI taxonomy): domain Eukaryota; kingdom Metazoa; phylum Arthropoda; class Arachnida; order Ixodida; family Ixodidae; genus Rhipicephalus; species Rhipicephalus sanguineus. The sequence goes on from NW_023615251.1 coordinate 175,642, forward strand.
TTTAAACTTTTTTAGCGCGCACAAAAGACAAGGACAAGCAAGAGACACACGAGCGCTACGCAATACTGCAATACGTCTCTTTAGTTGTTTCGTTCTTTCGTCCTGTCTTTCTTTGTTTTCCCCTCTATCCGTTTTTTCCCGTATTTTTTCTGTACTTAATTCTTTCTCTCTCTCGATCTGTTTATTTCTCTGCCTTGCTGTTGCTATTTTTCATTCTATTACTTCCCTTTACCCTCTCTCTTTTTATTTCTCGCTTGCTTCCTTTCTCTTTCCATCTCTCTCTTTCTATTTTGATTGTCACTCCTTCACTTTTTATTTCTCTTTCGACATTTGTTTCTGAGCATTTTTACCTTGCTTATCCTGTCTTCCTAACCTCTCATCTCTCCTCCTCATCCTCACTTCGCTTCTTCACTCTCTCCTTTGTCACCATCACTTTCTCTCCCTTCCTTACTATTCTTCTCTCTCTCTCTTGCTTCCTCTTCATTTCTATCCTTTTCTTTCTCTTTGATTTTTTCGGTCTTCACTTTTCTTTTTCTTTCTTTCTCTCTATTTACCTTTGTCTCAGTATTCTATGCTTTGCTTATCATTCCCTCCTCTTTTTCCTTCTGTTCACCCTCACATCTCCCCTACCCAACCTCCTTTCCCTTTCCAACCCCCTTGCTATACTACACTACGCAACGCTATGCAATGTTATGCTAGGGCGCCTGGATAGCGGAGTGGTAAGGATGCTCGTTTTGGCATCGACGGAACACGGGTTCGAATCTCGCCTCGATAACAACTCTTTTTCACCAAAAATCTTTGTCTCTTCTTTATATCTATCTCTCTCAATCTTGCTTTTTCTTTCTCTCTCTCTAAATTCGTCCTCTCGCCCATCAGGTGATTGTATCCCGCGCTGGAGTAAACACCGCACTTATTTAGGGAGCGAAGAAGCAGAAGACTATGAAGAAGACGAGGAAGAGAGCGCGTGCCAGTTGATTACGATGATCGTTTCTGTTTCCGACAGACAAATTACGGCCAGCATCGACAGCTCCACTGTTAAATACGGAAATGAAAACGCTTAATCGCAAAGGTACTATTTAGTCTTCAAGCTTAGCAAGACGGCTTCTCGCAGACCCGTAGTAGAGCGCAAATTATTTTAAATCAAATAATGTATGCTTGGTAAAGTTGGTATTTCCGTTTTAGCATCTAATGCACAAGACAAGGACTGAGTGAAAATAGACGAAAACAGCGCATGTCCTTGTCGGTTGTCACTTGGTGCTTGTCCTTTTGTTGTGCATTAGATACTGTAAACACACTACAGTAAGATATCACTCGAACGAAACGTCGGTTAAACGAACATTCAGTTGTAACAACCTTTTTTTTTTAATCTTCCACGAAGCGCCATTGAACCAAATGTTAGCTCACTTCAGTTTCACGAAATTCAGTGCACAGCGCAAATCAGTTCGACTAACATTTCTGCGACATCATCCAGTGCCTTCCCGATTATGATGACAATTTCAACAAGTAGGGAGGCACTTTTTGTAGCACTGTTTTACCGTCGCCTGCGCGGTCAGCACCGCCACCGGTGGGCCAACAGAGCGAATAGCGGAGGCCACGATTTTACGTTAACACGATTACCACTTGACGACAAGTGGCCTAATTGACATTGAATTCGATCGGATGCGTACATAACTGCGAAGCCGGCCAGATTGACATTTGCAGCGACAGCTGTAGCCTGAATGCTACAACCGCGTGCTGATTAATCGTAGTTCCAAGCGGTAGCGCGTGTCCCTGGATAGAAAATTAGAACTTTTGCGTAGAAGCAATGTTGCTCTTCGAGAAACTGAGTCATTTTCTGCCGACCAGACCAGGCTGTTGTGCCGGAGAAGTTTTACGAGAGCTTGGACACAGTAACTATATTTGTGAGCACTGCAGTCTAAGGGCACTGCTTGCAGCCAAGTTACTACTTTCTTTACAAAATCCTCAGGAGGCATAAATTAATATGCAAATGGTAAGCATGACAAAAACAGGTTGAAGTTTCGCTTCAATACCTTACATTTCCTTCAGCTTGTGATTACAAGGTATAACACAGCTCTTCCAGTTCACCGAACTTTCCCTTTAACAAACCTTCTCCTGAGAGTCCCCTCAAGTTCGTTCACGTGAAGTTTCACTGTATTTGTTTATCATTTTATTGCGATAACAATTATATAGACACCCTCGGTGGGACGTCACTGTCGCCGTCATGTACAGGATATATATTTGTATGTATATATGAAAAAGCCGCAAAAAATTACACCATCTCCCGCTAAAGGGAACCATGTGTGCATGCGAAAGCAGCCGGGGACATGGTTTGCTTGAGCGGAGATGGTGGTACTTTTGTTTTAGAAGCTGGCTCACCAGGTTCTTAAGCTGAGGCGAAGTCCCCGCGCCGTAAGCTGCATCAATCCATTCAAAGCGTCGTGGAACGCGAAGATGAACGCTGCGCGCGTCGTGTCTTCCCTCTAGTCTGGCCGTTTATTTCTCACAGGGCGAGCGGGGAACGTCGTCGACGGGCGCGCAAGAGGGGGGGAGCGTAGGATAGGAGAGAGAGGGGGAGGGCACGCGCATACGCAGTGAGGTGTGTGGACGCGAAGAAGGGATGGACAAAGCCCCCGCGTTAAGCTGCTGCGCATCTAATAAAATAACCTAAACAATTTCCCGAGCGCCACCAGGGATTTCCAACCTGTGACCCCTCGCTACGCAGCGCGCGCGCGTCAGACAGTTCTGCCACGCGCCATATGTCGTGTAGCATATTCGCGGCGAGCCATTTATATACACCATTTACCGCTTGCCATAGAGTTTCATGGCATTCTAGAGATCTAGAATTCAACTAGACGTGAGGGAAGGAACGGCAGAAACTGATACGCAAGAAGCCGATTATGAACTAGCACTGCGAGGAAAGTACAGGAATTCAGAGTTTCACTTCAGAATAGGTACGCGGCTTTAACCGAGGAAACCGCCTTAGCGTTGACGCAATGAATGATAATCTGACTAGTATCATTAAGGAGGTGTGCAGTCGAAGTCGGGGGTACAGTCGTTAGACAGGACACTGGTAAGCTATCCCAAGAGACGAAAAACCTCATTAAGAAACGTCAAGCTATGAAAGCCTCAAATGCAACAGACAAAATATAGCTGGCGGAGCTTTCGAAGTTGATCAATAGGCGTAATGTAGTCGACATAAGAAAGTATAATATGGAGAGAATTGAGCATGCTCTAAAGAACGGAAGAAGCCTCAAAGCTACGAAGACAAAACTGTGCATAGGCAAAAATCAGATGTATGCGTTAAGGGACAAGGATGGCAAGGTCACAACCGATATGGATAGAATAGTTGAGATAGCGGAAGAGTTCTACAGAGATCTGTACAGCAGCCGAGACAGTCAGGATGATAACGTAAGAAGCAGTAATATCCCAGAGGAATCTGACATCCCACCAGTATTAACAGGAGAAGTAAAGAAAGCCCTAAAGGGAATGCAAAGAGGCAAAACCGCTGGTGAGGATCAGGTAACATCAGACCTGTTGAAAGACGGTGGAGAGATTATGGTAGAGAAACTGGCCACCCTGTATACGAAGTGTCTCTCGACAGGGAGGATACCAGAATCTTGGAAGAATGCCAACATCATCTTGATCGATAAGAAAGGGGACGTCAAGGACCTGAAAAATTACAGGCCCATCAGCTTACTGTCCGTTGTCTACAAGCTATTCACAAAAGTAATTGCTAACAGAATTAATACGACATTAGAGTTTAATCATCCAAGGGACCAGGCAGGATTTCGTACAGGCTTCTCAACAATAGACCATATTCATACTATCAATCAGGTGATAGAGAAATGCGCGGAATAAAACCAACCCCTATACATAGCCTTCATAGATTACGAGAAGGCATTTGATTCGGTGGAGACATCAGCAGTCATGCAAGCACTGCGGAATCAGGGCATCGACGAAGCCTATATAAACATAATGGAAGAAATCTACAGCGCATCCACAGCCACTATAGTCCTTCATAAAGAAAGCGACAGAATCCCAATAAAGAAGGGCGTACGACAGGGAGACACGATCTCTCCAATGCTATTCACCGCGTGTTTACAGGAGGTTTTCAGGGCCCTAGATTGGGAAGAATTAGGGATAAGAGTTAATGGAGAGTATCTCAGTAACCTGCGCTTCGCTGATGACATTGCATTGATGAGTAACGCGGGAGACGAATTACAGCTCATGATTACTGAACTGGATACGGAAAGTAGAAGAGTAGGTCTGAAAATTAATATGCATAAAACTAAAGTAATGTGGAACAATCTTGGCAGAGAACAGCGCTTCGCGATAGGTGGCGAGACGCTGGAAGTTGTAAAGGAGTACGTCTACTTAGGACAGGTAGTAACCGCGGAGCCGAACCATGAGAGTGAAATAACTAGAAGAATAAGGATGGGATGGGGCTCATTCGGCAAGCATTATCAAATCATGAATGGTAGTCTACCACTATCTCTCAAGAGGAAGGTATATAACAGCAGCATCTTACCGGTACTTACCTACGGAGCAGAAACCTGGAGACTTACAAAGAGGGTTCAACTTAAATTGAGGACGACGCAGCGAGCGATGGAAAGGAAAATGATAGGTGTAACCTTAAGAGACAGAAGAGAGCAGAGTGGGTCAGGGAACAAACGGGGGTTAAGGATATCATAGTTGAAAATCAAGAAGAAGAAATGGATATGGGGCGGGCACGTAGCACGTCGGCAGGATAACCGGTGCTCATTAAGGGTAACTGACTGGATTCCAAGAGAGGGCAAACGCGTAAGGGGAAGACAGAAAATTAGGTGGGTAGATGAGATTAAGAAGTTTGTAGGTATAACGTGGCAACAGAAAGCACAGGACCGGGTTGATTGGCGGAACATGGGAGAGGCCTTGCCCTGCAGTGGGCGTAGACAGGCTGATGATGATGATGATGATAGAGTTTCATACTAAAAAAAAAATTACACCATTCCCGCCTAAAGGGGACCAATCACGCGATGCGAAGCCGGAGTACTTGCACAATCCGGTACCGTTGGCCTTCGTTGGGCATGCTACCGACCTTGCGTCGTGGAACGCGAAGAGGAACGCTACGTGCGTCGTGTCTTCCCTCTAGCCTGGCCGTTAATTCTCAACATGGCGGCGGCTTCCCCACCAACGCGGGTGGCTACGTCCAAGATGTCTACTCGGGCTCGTCAGCGAGCCTCCAGGACGGCGTTCGCGGCCAAGGTCAGCCTGCTTCCAAGCCTCAAGTTGGCCCTTGTTTTCGTTCCGGCAAGTTAGGGCATTTGGCGACTTACAGAAATTGTCCGGCCAAAAACAAAATTTGCCAATTTTGCCGTATCAAGGGCATATCGCGGCAGTCTGCCGTAAGCGACGAGCGTCGGTACAGGAAGTTGCCCCCGTTCAAGACCGTGCCTCCGGCACTGCCACAGTCATATCCGTGCAAGCTGCGCCGACTAGCCCAAGGGACTTGCGTATCCCTGTCGTCGTCGGAGGACATAGCCACATGTCACTGTTGGTGGACACCGGAGCCACTGCATCGTTAATGACCAAGAAGGACTTCGACATGCTTTTCGCTTCGAAGCATCGCCTGCTGCGAGCGTCAGTTCACTTGAACAATTTTCGAAGCACCGCATACCGGTCCTGGGCTACTTCCGCACAGACTTGCACCACCATGGCAAGCGGGCCTTTGTCACCTTCTACGTAACAGCACGCGGCACTTCACTGCTGACGCTCGACGACATCCAGCAGTTGGGACTCCTGATCGACGGGCGCAACGTTGACGTGTCGTCTGGCTACACCAGTTTCCTCGCAGCTTCCTGTAGGTGTGCCTCCGGGGTTCGAGCACCTGCCTGGCCGGGCCAAGAGGCGGCAGCACATCATGCCAGTGCCTGCCAAGCTGCGCGGCTGCCTTTGGCGCTGCGGCAGCAGGACGCCAGCGAGCTGCACCGGCTCCAGGACGACGACGCCGGCGGCCGCGGTCGACGGCCGCATTCAAGATTGCACATAAGCACCACGTGTTGCCTGCGCAGGCCATTCGCGATGGCCCTGCTGTCCAGTGCCACTCTGCACCTGCTGAAGCGCAACCTCAAATTCCTGCAGCCCAGGATCGCCACTTGGGGCCTCGGGAGGAGAGTCCTGGGCATTCTTCCTCCCCGCCGGCAAATGTGCAGCAAACAATCAACGACCGCTTAAGGACGCAATTTCTGCCAGGGGGAGAGGATGTTGTGTCGTACGACCCCTCGTGGCACGCGGAAACACCAGTGCAGTAAAGGTCCCTGTACATGCCACTTGGTGGAGCTGGGTCTCCCCCATGCCTCTTTGCTATCACCAATCCGGCGTGGCCATGCCGGTCATGTGACCAGTGCCTCGCCGACCAATAACCTTTCTTCTCCCTCCTTAAAACCGCCTGCAATAAACGTGGGAGAGCAGTCTCCCGTCAGTCTCGCCGAAGCTTGGTCTCTGCGTCGTTACTTCACGCGCCCTCCCGTCGTTCGGCCTCTCCGTGGGCCCGCCGCGGGTTACGCCGCGCTCCTGCCCTACACAACAGCCTGCTCCTAACAGCAAATTTTATATAAGGTTTCGTATTTCTTACGAAAAAGAGGCTCATTGCTTGTCATATGTAAGCGGACTTTCCGATTAAACGAATAACCTGAGAAAAAAGTTACTCGGCAGCTTGCGCCACTGTAGCAGCTGAAATGGAAGACCAGCCTTTTGTCACTCTTATTAATTCGGCTCCATCGACAATTATCCCGTGCGGTCTTCTCGCGGTTATTGCGATAGCGAGAGATGGGACAGCTTGCTGCTCTCCCAAAGTTGAGCATGCATTTTTCTAAATAGATTACTATTTTCCTACAAAAAACTAAAGCGATAACGTTTATTGGCAAGGGCACTGTTTAATTCCTCAGCTAAACAAGACGGCTTACCGCAGACGCGTAATAAACTACGTAGTGCTTTAAATGAAATAAGGTAAGGTTGCTAATGGCATATTTCGTTACAAGCAATGCACAGCACAAGACAAGGACAGAGTGAAAAAGTTCCGCAGATCCCACGCGTTGTCGGAATCGGTTTCATGCAAAGCATTCAGCGAGTACATCTATGCTGTATTTTATGGCTTTGAGCCAGGCAAAACGACGTAGACCGACGTGTTTTTAAGTGTAGCAGCTGTGTGCACATCACGGGCTTACCAGCACGTCGTTAGCACTTACTTTCAAAGGGTAACTTATGGTACGACGTAACGTCAGCCCTCACGTGAGACTGCATAGGTCAGTATTTCGAAACTAAGTGCACTTTATGATGCAATCATAGGAATATCATACGTAACTTTCGTTAATGTGTTCTTCCGGGGTAGAGCAATGCTTCAATATAGCTTGGTGAATCAAAGAAATACAAATTTAATGCTTATTAGACTGCTATAAAAGCGGAGTTAACCCTGGAACCACATACGTTAATCCGATATGACGCCTGTATCGTATGAATACATTATTGCTTTCTTGTAAATTAGATAGCCAGCCCCACAGCCACAATGGACATTGCACCGGCACTACGTCTGCATAGGCTGTTTTTTAAATCAGTTCATAGACTTCACGTGGCTCTGTGGTATATACCTTATTACCACGCAGAATACTTGCGTTCGATTCACGCTGCGATCTTAATTTTTATTCTTTCCATTCGTTCGGGTCAACGCTGCCGATGTCGGTTTTTTCTAAACACCTTCGCATTTAAATTGCGAATGTGCTCGCAGTTCGTGTGTCAATCACCTGTGGCACATACCCGTACACCGCTGCCCGTGGTAAACGGGTATGTGCCACACGTTTTCTGGAGGAAAGGGTTTGACGACGTACGCGAAAATATTTTCACGTTATTCATGTCATGGCCAGACATTCATATTCGTCAAATCTTCTTACCCTCCCATGCCAGTTTTGGTATACACCAGGTTAAGGAGGCGATAATGAAAGTAACCTGACCTAGGCGGCTAGACAGACAGACAGACGACAGACAGACAGACAGGCAGGCAGGCAGATAGAGAGATAGATAGATAGATAGATAGATAGATAGATAGATAGATAGATAGATAGATAGATAGATAGATAGATAGATAGATAGATAGATAGATAGATAGATAGATAGATAGATAGATAGATAGATAGATAGATAGATAGAAACGCTCAAATTGCCAAAGGTTCGCAAAGAAATGCTTGGTATTTAAAGTCGACGACGTCAGCGCCCGTCTTCGTCGGTTTTGTGTGAGGCCACGAGCTTGAAAGTTAATATGAGATCACAAACAGCAGGTGACAGAAGCGATGCAATTCATGGATTGCGTTGCATTTGCATTGTCCGACGCGTCCTGCGTTAATTCAAATTAGAGAAGGTGCTGGTCGGTGGCGCCTGACGCTTATGCAGTTGGTAGCGTGCTTTTCAGCGTGCAGGAACAGCGTTCTTGATCAAAAAATACGTAAGAAGCATTTTCCGCCGCTCAAAATTTGAACGCCAAACGCGCACTCCTTACTGGCAGTGGCCAAGATTGCTGCTGCCCGATGATGCTTACGCGCCCCCTCCCTAAATATCGTGATAACCTGGTGAAAGCGTTTGCATCGCCGTGGATACTGCATCTAGACAAGTCGAGAAACAACAATACTCACCTTGAAGGCAGCGAAATTCAGGAAATGGCTTGTCGCCTTTACGATGATTTTCTAATTGAGCAATTTCCTCTTTGCCGTCCTTGTTAGTGGTACGAACCACGAAAGGACACGCTTTTTCACCTTCCATACACTTCCGGAAGGCACTTCCGTTTCGAATAATTCGACAGGAGCAATATTTGAAACACGACAATGGGCAATGGTGAGCACTTGGCTAGGCCCGAGTGGCTAAAACTTACTCTAAGATCGGTAGAGTAAGTCTTTAGTTAACATTTTCACCGATATCCTGGCACAAAAGCGAGTGCATGCTTATATTAAAGGCGGGTATGTAATTTCCACACGTAAAAGGAAAAACATGAGAAAACAGCCAAGCTCTTCGCAACTTCGCCTCTTAAATGAAGGAACGGACGTTTCTTGCCTAGTTTGGACGCGTGTGCCGGAGGCGCCGTTAAAACATCCCGACTTCGGCGCGCGAAACCCTCGGTGATTGGATTCACATTTGAAAATTTGTTCACGCTGTACAGGCGTCACTGCCGCACCGCACCACTCGTTAAAAAATTCCGATCGTTCCGGCGCGTAGTTCGAACGCTGCGGTGAACAGGCTCCCGAAGATTTTTGGGCCCCGAGTACCCATGGAGATAAAGCACAATTGCGCGACCATAGATGAAACACAATTGAAGCCGTATTCCGCGGCCATGGAAAAAAAAGAACTAGCTGCCGTACCCCCTTCTTTTAGCTGTTAGAAGATTAGGAGTGCCCCTGCTAACTGGACTGACGGCTCTTTTATAAACATGCCTGTGGGCCCCCCAAAAAAGAAGAAAAATATCCTACCGATTAAGCGCGTAATAAAGCTACCACCATGCGTTAGAGTCCCTGATTTTTTCCTTGTCTTGCTGTCACTGGCGGTACAGGCTTCGTGCAAATATACGTACTAATCGATATTCAATTCGATATCCGATATTTTGGCCATTATTCGGCACTATTCGATTCAAATTCAATTTGAGATGAAATTTTTCTACATGCACAGCCCCTAAAAAACAGCTAAATGTGTCGCGGATCAGTGCGTATATATGTGGATCGTCCATCTACGGAGCTTATATTCGTCTCGGAATACGCGTCGACGCATGCGCTGAGCTGCTGTCGTGCGCGCCTCAAGCTGTGTGCCGCCACGCCCATTACAGTCGAAGTCACCGATGCTGAAGCCCTCGTCCTCCTAGCGTCGAATGTGGTGTACTTAAACCTGCTTCTGCCTAAACCCTGCGCAGTGAGCGGCAAACCGTGACTTGCTGCTAACCACTTTTCATTCTTCTAATCGGCAGGATACCTCGTCACCTTCGTATCAGTGAGTGGGACCCGGACATAAAACATGAAAGTGTTTCTGCCGGGCTCCCACTCACTGATACTTGTGGGAATCGGTTTCATGCGAAGCAGTCAGTGAATTGTTCTATGCTGCATTTTTTTTTTTGCTTTGAGTCAAGCGTTAGGAGTTGGATCGAGGTGTTTTTGTATGTGTAGTAGTTGTGTGACATGACGCCTGCATCGTAGGAGTACATATGTAGAGCTTATTTCTTTGTTATAAAATTAGATAGCCAGCACCACAACCACAATCGACGTCGCACCGACAATACGCTTGCAAATGGTGTTTCTCCAAAGCAGTTTCGAGTCCTGGCGTGTCTCTGTGGTAGAATACCTGACTTCCACGCAGAATGCTTGGGTTCGACTCCTGCTGGTATCCTGATTATTATTCTTTGCATTCGTCGGGTCAACGCTGCAGGTGTCGGTTTTTACCAATGTCTGTTGTCCCCGTTCTTTGGTAGATATAAACTATCAATCACCTATGGCGCATACCTGTATACCACAGCACGTGGTAAACGGGTATGTGTCATACCTGTTTCCAGAAAAGGGTTTGACGACGTACGCGAGAGGATTTTCACGTTATTCATGTCATGGCCAGACAATCATATTCGTCAATTCCTCTTACCCTGCCACGCAAATTTTGGTCTACACCAAGTTATGGAGGCGATCACGAGAGCACCCAGACGTAGGCAGTTAGATAGATAGATAGATAGATAGATAGATAGATAGATAGATAGATAGATAGATAGATAGATAGATAGATAGATAGATAGATAGATAGATAGATAGATAGATAGATAGATAGATAGATAGATAGATAGATAGAAACGCTAAATGTGCTAAAGGTTCTCTAAGAAATGCTTCGCATCTATGACTGGTGCGTCAGGTCGAATGTGACGGTGCGTGAGTGCACAAATATGCCTTGTGTTTGCGCTGTAATTACTTTTTAAATGTTCTACGAACTAGCCCAACAACAACTTGCTGTAAAAGTTGTTCTTCAGGTTCCAATTAGGAGTTATATCAGGGAGGTGTCCTCTCCGTATACCTCCCATTGGATGCCTTAATCTATGACGTCAGCGCCGGCGCCGCCAAACGCCGCTTTCAATTCAATATGGCGGCGCACATGGTATGCGCCGTCATGGCAACAAGTACAGAAGGAGCGTGGTGCGTTCTCCCCGTTCTCCTTGGTTGCGGCGTGCTACGGAGCGCGCCGGTATTCATAGTGCCCATACACCGCCCCGCCCCCAAGCGGATGACCGGAGAACCCCTTCGAGGAGGCTTAGCAGCCAGCTAACTGGCAGCTCTGGCTGCCCCTGCCTTGTTCGTCTGTACTAGACTGATTGCTAACGCGTTGGCATGAAAGGAACATTACGACATTGCATGATTCCTGGAAACATGGGCCTCCGTGACACAATAAATCTGTTTTTTTTTTAAATACGTGGCAAGTCGCGCTTCCTGTGATAGCCCACAGCGTATACATATCAGCTGCGCGATGTTTTATGTAGCCACATAGGTTGGTTAAATGTTATCGTCTGAGCTTTTCAGTACAAAGTCACCATGGTTTACTTGTATATGGTGTTCGTCAGTGTTATTGTAGTGCATGAACCTCATAACATTGAACGCGGAAAGTCGCGCGAGTTCACGACGTCCTCTTTTTTAACTAAGCAAATGCACAAATATTTGACATCTAGGTGCAGTCAGCGGCAAACAAAGATTTCTGATTAAAAAAAAACATGGTTGATGCCTCCGTCATAGGAATCGTTATAACACGAAAGTAAAACGAGTCTTCACAGAAGTAGTTGAATGTTTACTGTACATTGATATAGACTGCATGCACCAATAATATTGGTGTTTGGTAGCTATAGCACCGTTTAGCGTGGACCCACCCACGTTGACGCTTGGTGGCACATCTCCATCCCGACGACTAGCGTCTATGATCAATGATCGAACAAACAGTTGGGGTAGCTGTAGCAGTTAACGGTGAGAGTGTAATCAGAGATAGCGGTGTGACGGCCAGAACAGCGTCACTAATTAGACGGAGAACTCAAGCGAAGGTCGCCTTCTTGAAGAGTTATTGAACATCAGGGCAGGACTAGGAGAAAACGCAACGCGCGTCGTGCTTACCCTCTTGCCCGGTAGCGTTTTTTCTCGGGGCGCGAGCGGAAGCGGGGATCGCGAGGTGCGCGTCGCAGAGCTACTCGTCATATGGATAGATGTTATGAGCGAGGCCGAGGCTTGGCCAGAGGTCGCCACCTCGCAGTGTGTTAAGGCGTTGACAAAATTGCACTTCCACTGGAAACGCGCCGAATGGGACGGATGCCTATAGCTACGACGCATTGCAAGATCTAATCGCGGAAGCCGCGGTCATAATGCATTACATCACTTTACTGCTCCCAGACGGCGACACTACCCCGCCGACCAAACAGCGTGAAAGAAAAGTGCGAGATATAAACAGCGCGTTTGTAGAGCCTTTAGAGTGTGTGATCGTGGCCCAGTGGATAGCGTGCCCGGCATCTGTAGTCACGGACAGAAATGTCGTGGGTTCGACTCCCGTTGAAGGAATTTTTTTCCTTGCCGTCTGATCGCGTGCATTTTTGTAACGTCATTTCCGTGACGGGAGTACGTCATAGGAGTCTTGGTGGACCCCGGCATAAAACACGTTCGTGTTAAAATAGAAACAGGTCCATACGAAGAGCTCACCTGCCGATTTCCCTTCTTTATGAAAGGGCCCCTTGTAGCGTTGTTAAGGTTAGCTTGTGAATTTGGGCCTTAGTAATGACCTCACTGCGGACCGCTCTGGCCTCCTCTTGTGTAGAGGCCTCACTCAGACAGCCGAAGCCAGGCAGCCGATCCCCTGCGCGACTAAAGAAATAGTCCGGCTTATGCACTCGGCAGTGTTCTCTGAAGGCGATGTCACCGACACTCCTGCTGATGACGTCAGTCTGGAGTGCAAACCCATTGGTACAGGATTGTGTGCGTCTGCCTTTGAGAAGAAAATGCCGCGGACTTCAAAGTTCTCTCCTAGTATAGGCGGTGTTCCACCTCGCTGATTTTCCTCCGCCGGTGTCGCCTCGCCACGCCGTTATCCTCCGCACCACCCCTCTGTGCTGGGCGATGTAAATTTAGGAGCTTGCTTCTTTGCTGGCGGGTAGTCTCTCGTCCCTCCTGCCGTGTACGCTAGCACATAAAGCTTAGCCAACTGCAGCGTATTCATCGCGCGCTCACGCCAGAAAGAAGTCTTCTTCCGCTTCTTCTTCGAGCGCCTTGATGATGTTATTACCTAAGCAAAATCACACAATGCCTAGCCAACTATAGCATACTGAGCGCGCGCTCGCGCCAATGAGAAGTCTTCTTGCTCTTGTTCTTTGAGCGCCTTGATGAAGGTATTAACGCAGGCGAAAGCACATATAGCTTAGCCAACAGTAGCATATTGATGGCGCGATCACGCCATCTCTCGTCCCTCCTGCCGTGTACGCTGTTCTCATAGCTCCCGCTAGAGGCGCAGCTGTGCTCTCCGTTGATTCAAGAGCGTTCACAAGATGGCGCGCCGCAGCTTAGGCGGCTAGTGTGCCTCGATGCGTGCGCCCCCCTTAGGGTGTTGCCATTCTTTGAAGGGGCTGATGCCGCCACGACGCCATTTTTTGCCCCGCGTCTCGTGCCTCTCAGCGCAGCTGCCGTAGAGCGGTGAGACGCCGGTAAGAAGCCGTGGGCTAAAATATGGCAGCCGCGCCGCAGTAGACGCCGCAGATGTATGCCGCCACGACGCCATTTTTTGCCCCGCGTCTCGTGCCTCTCAGCGCAGCTGCCGTAGAGCGGTGAGACGCCGGTAAGAAGCCGTGGGCTAAAATATGGCAGCCGCGCCGCAGTAGACGCCGCAGATGTCCTCACCCTGGACAAAACGCGCAACAAAACGCGCATCAAGGCACCCTATAGGCGGCGATCCGCCCTTGGCGCGTGCTCTTGTTTGATCGGCGACCGCTAGAGGGTCGCGCCTCAGATAGCGCTCGCTCTTGGCGCGCTTCCTTCCTCTTTCGCCGGACACCATTCAGTGCACTTCGCTACCGCTACTCATCATGAACGTCGAAGAAGCCAAGGCAGCAGCGCGGGCTCGCCGCCAAGGCCCAGCGGTGAGAGTTTTCGAGGCCGAAGAGAGACGCCAGCGCCGACAGCAAGCCCTAGCCAGTACCAGCACCGAGGCGGTGGCAGCAACGACGGCTCGCTGCTGCCGCCGTCATTACACAAATCCATTATACTAAAAAGAAAATGTTCCCCCGGTATTATGTGATCCGTAAATAAGCTCTTGAACAAAATGTATATACTGCATCAATATGTAAGTTGGTGTATATAGTGCATCGATGTGTAAATTATAGACATTGTGCATATAATGTGCATGTACAGTCACACACCAACTCTCGTGTCACTTCTTTATATGATGATGATTGAGCAGATGTACAGAGGATTCACGGTTTACCAGATTTAAGCTACGGAGCAAGCTCTTTCATCATCATTCACTTCGTGGATATGCTGGGAGTTTTTACAGCGAAAGCTGTTATGAGATCAAAACAAGGGCCGTTTTTGGCGTCGTAGTTGTCCGCCGCCGCCGCCGCCGGTGTCCGCAACCAGTATGGCGCGAAATAAGAAAAAAATGCGAAATAAGAAAAAATATACAGGATGAACCGAGGTTCGAACCTGGGCCCTCTGCGTGGGAGACCAGTATTCTACCTCAGCGCCATGCCGGTGCTTGAAACTGCGTTGCAAAAAGACCCTGTACAGGCTTCATGCCGGGAAGGAACCACATTAATGTATGTAATGTAGCGTGGAGAAGAGTAAAATAACAAGCAGCGGGTGCCACAGTTCTCCGCAGAATGATAAAAAATTGCATAGAGGCTGCTTCCCTACTTCACAAAAATTATGATGATTTATAGCGTAGTGGGCTCCTCACAAGTGCACTTCTATTGGTTGCCAAGGAAGCCCATCAGGCTCCCATGATTCATTTCCTTGGGGTCTCAATCAAGTTAATTCCCTCTCTGTCTCTTTCTTTCGCACGTTAACATATGTTATAAAGCGTGGTGGGAGAGCTAAATAACGAGCGGGCGTCACGCAATGCGAATTACGTAATTAGTGATTCGTTTAAAGCTTCCAACCCATTACAAAGGGCTAAGCTATAATTCCCCATCGTCATCAACCGTCGCATCAACAAAGTACACTTAATGCCTTACAGATGGTATCTCGCTTCTCCGCAGAATGACGAATAATGTCGTGGTGGATGCTTCCCAACTTCACAAAAATTGGGATTAGGGGCGTAGTGGGTACGTTGCTAGTGTACTTGTATCAGTAGTCACAAGAGAGTTCATAAGAAGCTCTAGAAATGCCGCTCTTCTAGCTTTTGCTGTGACTGTACTGCGCTTTCCGCGCCGACCTGGCGTTTTTTTTTAATCTCGGCGAAATGTGTGCTTGACGACATCAGAAATATGTCGAGGTGTGAAATAACAAAGGTTGCACGGCAGACCCGTTCGCCTTGTGTCGTTTCTGAGAGCTTCAGCTTACAATTCGTCTCGATACCGCGGAGCCGGGGATCGATCGAAACTGAAGGTGACAGGGAGAGTGTGAGATCAAGAAAAGAAAAAAAAATCGCGGTAGTGTTGGGTTGTCAACATGATAACTAAATCATTTCTACAAGCAACACACACCTGATGCGCGACCTTGTACGCGTTCTATAAACGAACGAGCATTTCTAACGCACATGACTGGGCGAGGCTCGCGTAAGCGTCTCGAATGCGGAAGGCTCAACGAATGCACAAAAGAACGCTTCTGGAAAGCGTATCGGTCCCTCTCGTTTCTGCCCGCGATGCTGCTTTTCGTGAAAATGTTTCTAAAATGAAAGCCTTAAGTGGGTCACCAAACGTGAAAATTTTCCGTCGGCGTCGGTCTTCCTCGGCGTCGGCGGCAACATGAGTGTTAAAAAATCATCTTCAGTATGTAATGACGGCACCATATGACGTCATGTAACGCCAAGTGATGACAAGATCATACATCTGCGTCCCGTGTTCAAAGATGGGCCGCATTTGGAAGCAGTGCCAAAGTAGATGAGGTGCAGAAAGCTTGCAGTGCGGCCCCGCCACGGTGGTCTACTGGTTATGGCGCTCGACTGCTGACCCGAAGGTCGCGGGATCGAATCCCGGCCGCGGCGGCTGCATTTTCGATGGAGGCGAAAATGTTTGAGGCCCGTGTACTTCGATTTAGGTGCACGTTAATGAACCCCAGGTGGTCGAAATTTCCGAAGCCCTCCACTACGGCGTCTCTCATAATCATATCGTGGTTTTGGGACGTTAAACACCAGATATTATTATTAAAGGTTGCAGTGCCTCCGATCCTTGAGTCAATGTAGAACCACGTAACGTGCAGAAAGACCATTCGATCCTGGCCTTGATGCAAGCAGCTCTGTATTGTTTCACCACACTTTCGATTCTGGCGGAGTTTCCGTCTACACGAATGGCTTTGTCACCCGGACCACCTCCACCGACGCGGCCGTTGTCCCATCACCACACAAAAATCTCACTTGCAAGATTCGTCACGCGAGCACATTGGCTGGTTCGGAACTAATTGTCCTGCAAGGTGCAGTCACCTACATCAACTAACAACCGGCTGATCGATGACCAGCATTCTGCGACTCAATTGCGGCTCTGCAATGTCTTTCGTCAGCACTTTGTCGCACATCCTCTAAACAACATTTGCAGGAGATGGGATAAACGCCACACTGTGATATTGAAAAAAAAAAGGCACAACATAGTGTTTGACTGGTTGGCAAGTCACAGCGGTTATCTCCAGCAATGACCTCTCCGTTGATGCAGGCAGAAAAAACACTCAGAAAAGAACCTTGTTTTTGGCCTTTGCCGAAAATTGACGCTGCTTATACGTAAGGCAGCGCAAAGTGCAGCACAGCGCAAGTGGCAAACGTCGGTGTTCACATACCATCGTTTTTATTCTCCAGACCATTCTCTACGACTGCAGCTGCTAGCTGGTCCTTATTGGGAGAAACATATGGTGTGTTGCCGCCTGCGTCTCGGCGTAGCATTCACCAACGCCTGCTCATTTAAGATCGAGATGACCGACAGCGCTGAATCCAACGACTGCACTGCCAAAGCACATATTGTGTTTCTGTCCGTCTGCACGAGAGGCTCTACTTCACCTCCGTACTGCTCGGAATTACCTGGGCGGAAACGCTTTCCCCGTCGAGAAGATATTGGAGCCATGGGACTGCGCATCACACTTCCGAAAGGCAACGAAAGCGCGGCTGCGATATCGGATATACCGGACTGATTGACCGTCTCTGATAGCAAAAACGAAACTGTTGTTACGTCGGCACCAACAGTGACTTTACTCACCTCCTGTATGACATATCTTACCTTTCCAACTTCCGCAGCTCAGGGTAGCCAACCGTGTTCAGTCCTCGTTAACCTCTCTGTCTCTTTATTATCCCACTTCTGCTGAACTGTTACTAGAAGATGCTGTGTTTATTTTTCACAGGTTTTCAGAGTTATGTTTAGTTTTCGATCCTTCACTTTTCGTAAAGGATCTTCGACCTAAAGTTACTTCTTGACCACAAGTGTTTAAAAGGGAAAGAAGAGTACAACTCCGTGTTCCTGCCTCTAAAAAGGATCGCAAAGCAGAAATTGCACACGGGAAAATTTTACGTAAATGCAACAAGCTGTTTCCTGAATTTTGTTGCATACAGGGTCAGTATTGCCGTTTATCGACTATTGTAGCTGCAATAGCATTCTCCAGACTCCCACGTAATGTTGGCAGGTGGCGCGTCTGCATTGACGGGCGGCAACAGCGTTCGCCATGACCCATCGGGAGCGCGCGTCTCGCGTGCGGCATTCCAAGAAAAAGAAAACACGGTCAACATCTGTGGTGTGCAAGAACACTGTTCATGCGCAGTGACGAGAACTCTGCTAACCGCATAATCGACATGAATGCGTGAGGTCCCACTGGTCAGCGCCTTGTCTAATTTGAATAAATACAGGACGCATTGAACTGGCAACCAATCGTACTGGTAATAGATTCTTCGTGAAGGGCGCTCACATCGCTTCCTCTCATTAAAGCATCCTCTCATTATTGCTGACGCGTTCGGTGGTATACAGAAAACGGTCTCTAATATGCCTGCATCAGCGACAATGAGCAACCGAAAATACCGACTATCTATGCAACGCAGTTTATGAAGTGTGTCATTTCTGCGGTGGTCAAAAACGCTCATTTTCCACAGTTACAAACACATAGCCGACCGCATATTCGACATGAGCGCGTCTGTTGCAACAGCCAGCGCCCCCTCCTTTCTAAAAAAAAGGGCAAGAGCTGCACAGGCGAAGCATAGCACTGGTAATTGTGTCACGACTAATCGCCCTCATCACTCTCATAGCAACACCTGACTTCATAACGCTGATGCGTCCGGTGTTACACTACGCGATCTGGGACTTGCTTACATAAGCTACAATATGCAACCGAAAATATCGGCCATGTACGCAAAGCAATTTACCAAATATGTCATTTCCGTAACGTGCGTTTTGCGATTGCATTTTCTTGCTTTCAAGCTGATCGTCTCAGGGAACATTTGCAACAGGTCGCCGGCGCCAATGTGGCTATCGCGATGAGAGGGATCTGTTGTATATTTGGTTTTGGTTTCACGATCACTGCCGCTGGTGGCACCAGTGTCGCCTAGGTATATAAGCATGCGCACGTTTGAATAAAGGGATTTTGTTATTGTGTTGGTTACTCGATCACTTATTCAGTGGCATCACACGCCGCCAGTACACTGGCGACGAGGGATCGGTTTCGGGGGCGTGATTTTCGCCAGCGGCTTTGCGGCATCATGAGGATGTCAGGACTCGCCCCGCCGCCCCCGTTCCTGCCCACGCCTGGCCGTCCTGCTGTTCCGTGGCCGCAATGGCTTCGCATCTTCGAGAATTTCCTGCTCGCTTCGGGGACCTCGGACTGCACGCCGGATCGCCGCAAGGCCTTACTTCTTCACAGTCTTGGTGTAGAAGGCCAGCGCATATTTTACACCCTGCCGCTTCCATCGTCGGACAACGCTAAGCCCGGTGAGCAAACTGCTATTGATAAGATACCAGCAGCTAGCAAGGGCATTGCGGATACACGAACTGAAGCGTCGTCGTACGACATCGCAGTCGCAGCTCTGCACGCGCATTTCATTACAGCAAGCAATGTTGTGGCCGAACGGCATCGTTTCGGTAGGCGCGTTCAGCAAGCTAGTGAAACGATTAATGAGTACGTTACTGCACTTCGTGAGCTTTCTGATACGTGCTCTTTTCCTTCTGTGGAAGATTCGCTGCGTGACCAGTTCGTTGCGGGTGTATCATCTCTGAGCTTGCGTGAGCGGTTTCTTCTGGAAGTGTCCTCTCTCTCGTTTGCTCGAGCTGTAGTCATGGCAACGCAGTTTGAGCAGGTAACAAACGATCTCCAGGAATTTACGCCTGCAAATGTTGAGCGCATAACTGCTCGGGGGAACACGCCAACGCATTCGCCCCGTTCAGACGACAGCTCGAAGCCTTCACGCAACCACCAGGCTCGTTGCTACCGCTGTGGTGCATCCCAGCAGAATGCGGCCTCATCTCGCTGTCCTGCCAAAAACAAGCGTTGCCATCACTGTGGTATCACGGGCCACTTCCGGTCTGTTTGCAACAAACGATACGTCGCGCCTGTTCGTGAGGTAGAGAGCGACAATCCATCCAACGAGGAAGTTTTGAGCATTCTGGCTGTAACGACGTCCGCTCGCCTAGCGATCCACGTCACCGTGCTGATTGGTCGTACGGATATAACTTTCCTCGTAGATTCCGGATCATCCGTCTCTATTTTAACACATGCCCTTTTTAGGCAGCATTTTGAAGGACAAGCACTTTCTGTCCCTAGAGTTAGGCTACTAGACTATTCAAAGAGGCCAATTACAGTTCTTGGTTGTTTCCTCGCAGACGTCACACATAAGGATTGCACGAAATGCCTTCTGTTCTATGTCGTGAAACAAGGCACTTCACTCTTGGGTGTAGACGACATCAAGGCGCTCGGTCTCCAGATCGATGGCTCGACGCTGCGGTGCCTCGAAACGACAACGCTGCCTACTAATGTTGGAGAGGAACAGTCCTCTGACAAGACAGAAGTACAGCAACCCGTTCAGCTTCCAACAGAATTAGCTCAGGAGTATGGAACTATCTGATCCAGGGCTTGGCCTCGCGAAAGGGTTCGTTCACCGTGTCAAAACGCGATCCACAGTGCAACCTGTTGCATCAAAGCTCAGGCGCCTTCCGCTCTCACTGCGACCAGTCGTCTCGGAAGAACTACGCCGGCTGGAAGAAATGGGTGTGATAGAGCGCGTGGAAGCATCAGAATGGGTGTCCCCTATTGTGGTAGTCAAAAAGAAAGAGGGAGGCATTCGTCTGTGCGTAGACCTTCGACAGGCAAACAAGGCCGTCGTACCTTACAGTTTTCCCCTTCCTCATACAGAAGAGCTACTGCATAGTCTAGTGGGGGCAACACATTTTTCTAAGCTAGATCTCGCATCCGCTTACCACCAGGTCTTGCTTCATCCTGAGAGCCGCGATTTAACGGCATTTGTAACCCACGACGGCCTTTTTCGTTTTAAACGAGTGTGCTTTGGGCTGGCTTCCGCGCCCTCTGCATTTCAAAGTATGATGTCCAAAATCCTACAGGGATGCAGCGGCGTGCTTTTCTATATTGATGTTATTGTCTTTGGGAAGATCAGAAAAGAGCACATGGTAAACCTTGCCGCAGTACTTAGGCGCATTAAAGAGGCAGGACTCAAATTGAACAGGAAATGTGTATTCGATACGCAGGAACTTGTGTTTTTGGGCCACAGGATTACGGAAAACGGTATTGTCCCACTGAAGGAAAA
Organism: Rhipicephalus sanguineus; assembly: GCF_013339695.2. Lineage (NCBI taxonomy): Eukaryota > Metazoa > Arthropoda > Arachnida > Ixodida > Ixodidae > Rhipicephalus > Rhipicephalus sanguineus. The sequence goes on from NW_023615251.1 coordinate 196,579, forward strand.
GGTAGCTTCCATACAGGACACGCCGGCGCCTACTGACGCAGCCGGCCTCCGATCGTTTCTGGGAATGGTCGAATACTACGCTAGGTTCATTCCAAACTTTGCTGACATTGTTGAACCAATGCGTGTTCTCCTGAGAAAGGGCCAGTTATTCGAATGGTCTGGCGAGGTTGAGGCCAGTTTTAGAATGGTCAAAGATGCACTTGCATCCAGCACCATTCTTCGAATGTTCGATGCCTCCCTTCCAGTAGTCGTTTCCACTGACGCTTCTGACTGCGGGCTTGGAGCAGTGCTACAACATAGGGAGGGACAGGAAGTACACACTGTCGCCTTCGCGTCTCGAGCACTGTCACCAGCAAAGAGGAAGTACTCTGTAGGAGAACGGGAAGCACTTGCGTGTGTGTGGGCGTGCGAGAGGTGGCACGTGTACCTGTGGGGACGTCATTTCACGCTGATGACTGATCACCAGGCCTTAGTGACTTTGCTGACAACGCAAGGGCCAGGGAGGCGTCCCTTGCGAGTGGCACGATGGGCAGAGCGCCTGTTGCGGTACAACTACACGGTAAAGTACCGAAAAGGGTCGAAAAATCAAGTAGCAGATGCACTGTCACGTCTCCCCGCGGCACCTTCGCAAGAAGAGCCCTTGTTAGACGAAGTGGTATCAGTGGTCCAAATCCCTGCTTGTATTACCAGAGAGCAGTTTGAGCAGGCCCAATCAAACAATAGAACGCCGCAACAAACCAAGGCCTGTATACAGTCGTCATGGCCCGCCCACAAATCCTTGCCGGATGAACTACGGCCGTTTTTCAAAATACGCGACGAACTTTCAGTTGTGGACAACTTGATCTTGCGGGACGAACGGCTTGTCGTTCCAACGTCACTCACATCTCAGGTAATTGCCGCGGCTCACGAGGCTCATCCTGGAGTAGTGCGAACGAAAGCGCGGCTGCGAGAGAAATATTGGTGGCCAGCGATGGACCGGGAGGTGGAGCTGTCGATCCAGAGGTGCAGCATGTGCCAGACAGCAGACAAAAGCACCAAAGTGACGCCTGCACCATTGCAACCAGTCCCCTTTCCAGATCAGCCGTGGCTGAAGCTGGCCATTGATATTGTCGGCCCATTCGAAAGAGCGCCACACGATTGTAGATATGCAATCACGCTGGTCGATTACTATTCGAAGTGGCCCGAGGTGCACTTTTGCAGCGATACCACAACCCGCCCAGTAACAAGCTTCTTGGTGTCTGTGTTTGCACGGGAAGGCTACCCGGAAGAAATTGTTTGCGATAATGGGTCTCAGTTTTCATCTCGTGAGTTCGAAGCTTTCCTGGAAGATCGTGGGATCCACTTGAGGCATTCAACCGTATACTATCCGCAAGCAAACGGTCAAGTAGAACGGTTTAACAGGGTCTTTAAAAGCTTCGTTCAAGTGGCTACACTCGAGCAGCATCCCTTACGGCAGGCGGTTACAGAATACTTGGGCGTTTACCGTTGCACACCGCACGCCACCACTGGAAGCGCCCCAGCCCTTCTGCTGCACAGACGTCTGCCGCATTCTCTGCTGACCCTGGTTCGGAGCTCCACCACCTACGTGAGCGGGTGAAGCAAAAGCAACAGTACAGCAAGCGATAAACGGACGCTCGGAGGGCCGCAAGAGGAACCACATTAGAGGTTGGCGACTTCGTCAGAGTGAAAAACCCACAATGGTCTTTAAAGGAGACCTGGAATTCAGTGGCCCCAGAAAAGTGATCAGCAAGAAAGGACAGTCTTCTTTCCGCCTTGAAGACGGTAAAACGTGGAATGCTTCGAAGTTGTCAAAGGTGCCACCAGCTTCTGCTGCACTGCACACGTGGGGCGAAAGAAACGGTACAGCTGGCTAAAGCAGGGCTCCGCCTGTAAGTGAGGAACTTGTTCCGGAGGCGACTACCAGTCTCTCTTCGGCTGCTGCGGCCGCCGGTACTTCTACTACTGCGACAGAGCAGTCGTCCAGGCCACCCGTCACTTTCAGTGCGTCCGAACATAGTCTAGTCACCAGTGGTTCTCCTAAAGCATCGGAGCCGCCACGGAGGGTACAGCCACCAAGAAATAGACGTCCCCCAGACCGCTATGGCTACCAAGTGTAAGCGGCGATGTGGTGCTGTTGGGAGACTCCGCTTCGGTAACACTCGGCCGTGAGACTCCAGTGTGTGAGACTTCGGTACTGTGAGACTGTGCGATTGTTGCATGCAACTTCTTGCGATTGTTGCATATCTTGAAAATGCCAATGAATTGTTTTCTCTTTGTTCTTCATTGTTGTGTAGAGCTAAGTAGATAACACAAACACGTTGTTGTTAATGTACATAGAATTCTATGTGGTTACACTAACTTACTACATTACTAACACATGTAGCTGTTCTGTAAGGAAGGGAATATGTTGTATATTTGGTTTTGGTTTCACGATCACTGCCGCTGGTGGCACCAGTGTCGCCTAGGTATATAAGCATGCGCACGTTTGAATAAAGGGATTTTGTTATTGTGTTGGTTACTCGATCACTTCGTCAGTGGCGTCACACGCCGCCACTACAGGATCCATCTGCACTGGTGGTGTCAATTCTGTACAAGTCATTTCCTCGTAATTGTTTGTGGATAGCAAAATGTTGTGAAATGCGCCTCTGTCTTCGTTTCCTCCTGCTCGATAATTGCACATCAACTAATGACCAATCACTTACCTGATTTAAAAGCTTCGATGTGTGCCTGCCACAGCGCATCGGCACCATCGCTTGCTTAAGGTGGGAGCAGAACACGAAATCGACACACGAAAGTTACGCGCAGCAAGAAACAAGAATCCTTTCACGGCAGGGGCGTAGCCAGGAATTTTTTTCGGGGGGGGGGGGGGTTCAACCTTACTTTATGTATGTTCGTGCGTGCGTTTGTATGTGTGCGTGTATATATGCGCAAGCAAAATTGAAAAAACCCCCCCAACCCCCCCCCCCCCCCCTTGGCTACGCCCCTGTTTCACGGGGTAAGTTTTCTTACAATGCCGAGAATCATGGACATAAAAAAGAAAAGATATTGGCATTTTGTTCTCTTTTCTGTTTCGTAATCAACAAAGGTGATTTTCCGAGCACTACATGCAGCATCGCAGTGAAATAGTATGTGCTTAGGCTCCGCAAACCTGGCTGTGCTGCCACAGAATGCCGTCGTGAAGTACAGAACAAATAATGAACAATAATGAACAATAATGAACAGTTTCCGGCACTTAACGCACAGCAGAAGAAAAGGACCGATAGATAACCGATGAAGACAGGCGCTGTCTTCGTCGGTATTCACTCTGTCATTCTGTTGTGCGCTAGATGCTAAAATGGAATATACAAACATTACCAAGTATATGTGTGATATATTACGGGTCTGCGGTAAGCCGTCTTGCTACGCTGGAATATTAGTGAGTTTGAGAATTGGGTACCAAAGACGCTGGGTCCCCAAGCTGCGTTGGGCAGCCTGCTCTTGCGTTCGGAGGATCAGCAGAGTTTGAGAATTGGGCCGAAGGCAAGCTACGTTGGGTCACGCGTACGCAGCGCCACTCGTGGCGAAATTAAAATCATGCGAGACAGTTCATTCTGCGCCCTGGCGTGCGCTGCGTCTGTGTATTCTCGCTGCTGACCAAGACGCCTTGGGGACCCATGCTAGTTTTAGATTTTTGCTTCTTGGGCCAACGCGAGCGCGAGAGCCCACGAGTGACTTGGGTTCTGCGCAAGCGCCCTGGCGGCTCGCAAGCACCTTGGGGCCCCAATTCTCAAACTCTCTATTGACTTTTGCCATGAAATGTTTTCCATTCTTACGAAAATGGTTGCCGGTTTAAAGGGCTCCTCACCAGGCCACATAGCAAATTTTAGTTAGACGCTGAAAGTTGTTGCGTGCCGAATTAGGAGCAGTATGCAGCAAGAATTTTTGAAATCGGTTCATTACGAGCTGAGAAAAACAATAATTTGTAGCGGCGCGAAACCATGATGCGAGGAGGCGAGTTTCAAACCCACTCGCCCCGTGTAGCCTTAGCAAGCCAAATCCCTTTCCTGCCCTCTTCACTTGACACATACGCATAAACACGTCATGCGCATGCATGGCCACGTGCGCATGACGTGCCCGAGCCAGCCCGAGCACGCGAGCGGCGTTGCACGGCCGCTACCTTTCTTTTATGTAGCGGTCGTGGGCGTTTTGTCGGCGTTCTCTGTGGTATGCTGCCTTTTTCTGCGGGACGGGCATGAAAGTTGAGACACTTGTACGGGCACGAGAGTGGCGTTATCATGAGCCAGTGTCGCATTAACGTTTACTTGGATGCGGTAGAATAAATGAGCATAATGAGTGCTCGAACGCGCCAGAACATTACTTTCGTTTCCAGGGCTGGCGTCTGCTCGATGCTCTAACCGCGGGGACACGAACGCATGGGAAAGGGAGGCACATTAGCCCCGCATCTCGCTGCAATTCACGAAAAAAAATCAAAAAGACGCACACATTCCCTTCGTGTGTCTCATTATTTCTCTCAAGTTTTATTAATCTATCCAGGCAACAAATTACACAAACTACACATGTCGTGTCAAATAATTATCGCAGTGTCACGTGCTACTGTTGGCAACGTCAGAGCACAGTAGTCCACGTAGAGGAGCGACGTCACAGCACTACCATCTACATAGGGCCATTTTCTCATGTACGTCATCCCCTCATTCTCTAAAGCGCGCGCCCGCGAGAGGAAGGGCAAGCAGCGTTCACCTTGAAATTTGACCCATTTCCGCGGCGCGCAGCGTTGCAAATTTTGGCAGACGTGATAGTGAACGCCCAGTGCGTGTATTGCGCTCGTCAGCTCAAAATTGTCAAACCTGGTGAGGGGCCCTTTAAGGGACTGCGTGTTCAACTTCGAGATAACAGTAAGCTGTCCCAGTTCATGGAACAGCCGGATGGTGACTGTCATTGGAGCCGAATGAATAGGAGTGGCACAAGTCTGGTCTTCCATTTCAGCAGTGTAGTGGCGCACGTTTGTTACATAACTATTTGCTCAGGACATGAGTTTAATTTGAAAGTTCGCTCGTGCATGACAAACCACGGAGTTATTTTCTTTAAGAAACGCAAAGTCTTATCTAAAACGCTCAACTGTTACGAACAGTAGCTGCGGCAAGGCTGGCACTACCACTACAAACGCTGCCCGCTTGCACACGGGGCTTTTACTGAATCGGGGCACTTGGGCTGCAGAAATGGCATGTGCGGCTTAGCTGAAGAATAAGCAAATGTTGAGCTGCAGATGCCCTCGCCTTGCTTTAGTTCTGAGAGCCTCAAGTTGCCAACAGCCCCGATGCCTTAGAAAAGAAAAGCTAGGCCAGGGGGTGCTCCTGCGTCTTTCTAAAAAGCGCCCCTTTTTTCGGAAATCTCGTTACGCGGTCGTGCACGGTGCCCTGCCGGCGGTTTTCTTACATAGTGGCTGCGTGCATTCTGTCGCGCTCAGTGACTCACGCAGTGCGAGTGAGTCGCTCAGTGACTCAGAGCCCTCAATCGAGGGATTTTCTGTCTTTCAGGGATTTGGCGTCTTTTGTCGAATGTAGGTATTTTTGGAAGGCTCTAGAAATGTTGCCTTACACGACCTAATAACAAGCTTTTCTGAGAAATCAGGCTTTTTCCAGCTAGAAAGGATATAAAAACAGTAGCTTCCGCACTTTGCTGTTTTGCATTTAAGAGAGCTTTGGCGTTCTGTGCGGAGTGAGATCGGTAGCAGCTCTATAACATGAGCTTATAACATGCTGAATATTAGGGGGAATGAGACTTTGTTGTAGTAAAGTGCTTATAATGCACTCGCGTATCGTCGTGAGCGCCCTGAATGGTCGCTGCTCTGTGGAATGATGAGAAATTTTGTCTTGTAGGGCACATTAAAGCCTGCCAAGTTCACGCTCGCCGCGTGCTTTCACCGTGCAATACCTTCATGTCTAATATCTTCTCGACCAGGAGACTTCGATAGAAAGAGATCGAAAGTAGGGCTGACAATCGGGCGAGTTGGTACGAACTCATTATTATGAAATCGGCGTGACGGAAAGAGACGAAAAGACAGTTCGTGTGTTTTCAATCTTTCCGTCTCGCCGTTTTCATTAGAACGAAAATAGTGGCGAAAATTGTTGGCCAGTTGCAAAAGCTGATCAATAGTACACAGGATAGCTATAAGCCAGTAAAAATAAAGGGCCCTGTATATCTACTGCTAATCATGCTATAGTTATGGCAAATGGGGAAAATTGGAAATTGAATGCCGCCTCGCAAGTTGAAAGTTCAAGAAAGTGACTACAGTCTTGCAATTGATCTGAACGATCATATCTATGCCTTCAATGAGTGGCCAAAGTGAACCTGACAAGCTTGTCGGTCTTTGCAGCAACAGGCGTCATCTGCAAGCTCTTTGTGTGCAATTACTCCACAGAAAACGCAGAAGAAAATGCCAGGCCTGCGCTGAAACCGCAGCACAGTCAAAGCGAAAGCTGGAAGAGCGGCGTTTCTAGAGCCCGTTAAGCTCTCTTGGGGCTACAATACAAGTTAGTGTACTTGTATTGTAGCCCCAAAAAAGGTACCCACTACACCATAAATCACAATTTTTGTGAAGTTCGCAATCACCTACTAAGCCATTATTCGTCATTCTGCGGAGAAGCGAGGCACCAGCTACACGTCTGTAAGGCATTAGTGCACTTTGTTGACGCGACGACTGATGACGATGAAGAATTATGGCTCAGCCCTTTGTAATGGGTTGGAATCTTTAAACGACCCACCAGTTATGTAATTTGCATTGGGTGAAGCCCGGTCGCTATTTCCCTCTCCCGTCATGCTGTATAACATACGTTGACTTGGGAGAGAGACGGGGGGGGGGCGAAGAACTTTACTGAGACCCCGAGGAAGTGGGTCATGCGCTTATGGGCTTCCTTGGCAACCAATACAAGTGCACCTGCGAGGAACCCACTACGCTATAAATCATTGTAATTTTTGAGAAGTAGGGCAGCAGGCACTGTGCCATTTTTCGTCATTGTACTGAGAGCGTTGGTACCTGCTAAACGCATGTAAGGCATTATGCGCACTTTGTTGATGCTGTGCCTGATGACGATGAAGAATTATGGCAGAGCCCTTTGTAATGGGTTGGAAGCATTCAACAACCTCCTCGTTGCGCAATTCGCATTGTGTGACGTCTGGTTACAGAATTCGCGTTGTGCGACGCTTGGTGCTTATTTTACTCTTCTACCACGCTATATTGCATATGCTAACGCGGTTCCTTCCCGACATGAAGCCTGCTGGGAACAGCGTATCGGCCACAAGCCGAGGATCATCGACCTCGTTTATTGATGAAGATACAAGCTACAAAGTCGTCCTGCCACGTCTACCAACCGGTAACGATGTCTTGAATTCCGTTTTCCTTCATGCAGATTTGGGTGGTAGACTGTACCGAGCTCCAGACTTCCGTGACGCTCTGCTTGAAGTAGTGGCTACTGCGGACGTTATAGGTGTGGGACAGTACCAAATGAGCCATGTGTGGATGGTTACCTGCGCAAGTAGAGTGGCGAAGCAGAAACTTGTCACCCGTGCTGAGCTTCGTGTAAAAGGGCGGAAGTGCATGGTGATAGATCCGGAGACCAAGGATATTAAACTGAAACTCCTTTGGCTACCACCTCACCTTGAACCTCGACGAGTTGAAGAGGCGTTTCAAGCATATGGCGTGGTCAAATCTATAGAGAGAGAGACGTGGAGATGTGGTGGTATGGAGCAATGGATGACAACGAACCGGGATGTTGCCTTAGAGCTCAAGGATGGCATCACTGTAAGCTCAATACCACATTTTATGTCCATCTACGGTCATCAATGCCTAGTGCTTATTCCTGGTAGGCCTCCGCTGTGTCTTCGTTGCAAGCGAGTGGGACACGTTCGTCGACAGTGCAAAACACCGCGGTGCTTGCAGTGCCACCGCTTCGGCCATTTGTCGGATGATTGCGTGTCGACCAACGCAAGCAAGCTTCGTTCTGGTCAATCTAGCACAGAAGAGCCTCATCTGGACCATCTTATGGATGCTACAGAGGTGGTCGACGCATCCGGAGAAGCAGCAGGTGGCATCAAAGAAGATGAACAGTTGACCATAGAGCCCGTGCCCTGCAGTCACAATAGCGCAGCTAAAAGCACAAGTGAAGACACAAGAGATGAGAACGCTGTCAGCCAACATGGCTTGGAAAACCCAAAGGAAAAGCCTCCAGATGACGAAGATGAAGAGGCAATGGATAGCAGCCAGACAAGGAAACGCCCGGCGCCGGAAAGTGATGAAGCAAGAGCGGGTGCGTCAGACGCAGCAGAGCAAGCGCCCTCATGTGGACAACATGTTGTCGCCTTTGGTGGTGGAGGGCCGCGCCGTCTGTGCCAGCGTTCTCAGGAAGGTGCCACAAAGAAGTGCACAGGAGGTAAAGCCACAAGTTCGCCTGTGGCTAAAGGTGATTAACAAAAACTTTAAGTGAGCAAAATGGCTACCGCGCTTACCTTCCCCCTATGTGTAGCGACACTCAACGTGCGTGGCTTGAGAAATGTGAGGCGTCAGCGGCAGTTAAACTACGTGCTTAAGCAGCATGACGTTGACGTTGCTGCAGTGCAAGAAACTAGGATTTCATCGGCTCGTGATGCGAACTTTGCTCTGGATACTTTACCAGATTATGTATTGCACATTAGTCAAGCGCGTGGTGTTTCCGCTGGATGCTTTTTATTAGTTAGAAAGCAGTTGAGCCACTCTTTGATGTCGCTGCATGTTGATGGGGAAGGCCGTCTTATTTGCTGCGACATGTCTTTTCATTATCATAATTGGAGGTTTGTTTGCGTCTACGCTCCCTTAAAAGTGAATGAAAGGAAGGCTTTCTTCCTGTCCTTAGCTTCGTTGCTGAACACTGAGAGACATTTAATTGTGTTGGGGGACTTTAATTGTGTTTGTGACTCTAGGGATCACTCATATTTAAGAAATCGTTATGATGCAAGTGCCGCTTTACTGCAGCAGTTAATGAATGACCACAATCTAATAGATGAGGGAGAGCATGCGCCTTCCTCGTTAAGGTTTACGCACTTTCAAGGAGTCTCTCATGCTCGGCTTGAACGTGTGTATGTCTCTATAAGCCTCTGGTCTCACGTTCACAACTATGCTGTAAAGCCTATATTTTTCACAGACCATTGTTTAGTAGCTGTTTCATGGGGTCCTCGAAAATTTCGTAAGGTTCCTCCAAGCTGGGAATTATGTAAGCTAAACGTACAGCTCTTGCATTAAGAATGTTTTGTAAAGAGTCAAACAATTACTCCATGAGGTAACACAATATCGGCAGCTGCCAATTTCTGCTCAATGGGAAATGTTCAAAGAAAAAGTTAAGTACGAAGCGATTGGTATCTCATGCGAGCTAGCCCAAAGAAAAAAGGCTGAAAAACATTATCTTTATGATTTACTTAATAAGCTACATGCTTTTGAAAGCCAGGAGCCGGGATTGTACGGGGATGAAATAAATATATTTCGAGCACAAATACAGAAACATGATACGGAATCGTACAGAGGGGCAATGATTCGTTCACGTGTTATTCGTTTCACTGAAGATGAACCCACCAAAAGAGCTCTTGGGGATGAAAAGCGATACGCGCTTTCCAAACAGATATTGCAAATTGAATCATGCGGTACCATATGCACAGAGACACAACAAATAAGAGCCGCATTTGAAGATCATTACAAGAACCTGTTCACATCGTCTGAGTTTCTGGATGACTACGTAGAAAAAGCTGACCGTTTCATTACTCTAATGCCGCATTTACTGGAGGATGATCGGCTCACCGTTGAGGGGCCTATAACTAAGGAGGAAATTAAGTTTGCAATCTGAACATTACAGAAAAACAAAACTCCATGTCCAGATGGCCTTAGCGCGGAATTTTACCTCAAATTTCAAGAACTTCTCATTCCGTTTCTTGAGCCACTTTTTAAAGAATCCTATGAACGTGGCGAACTTCCTCCTTCTTTCTATCAAGGACATACAACTTTGATCCCGAAAAGTACAGACAGTGTAGTATTAAAGAGAGTAACTGGATATAGGCCGATATCTTTATGTAACGTTGATTATACGATATTTGCGAAAATACTCACGAACAGGTTGCAAACAGTGATTACTAAATGTGTAGGTGCCCACCAAACATGTGGCATTCGAGGCCGCTCTATACAAACGAATATTCATATAGCACGGTCAGTCCTTGAGTGTATTGATGGTAGCATGAATCAGGTAGCTCTTCTTCAGATTGACCTTGCTAAGGCTTTTGATAAGGTACGGCACGAATTTTTGTTCCGACTGCTAAGAGATCTCCAGTTAGGAGATGTATTGTACAATGGCATATCACTTTGTTATAAAAGGTGCACCACAAGATTAATTGTGAATCGCACGCTTTGAGGTATCGTAGACGTAAATTCGTCAGTACGTCAGGGGTGTCCGCTCTCGCCTTTGCTTTTTGTAATATATTTGGAACCACTTTGTTTAAGTGTCCTGTTTATTTCTGACATTAAAGGATATACATATGAAGCTGAGGAGATTAAAGTTCTAGCTTACGCAGATGACATTGCCTTCTTTTGCGTGGATAAACCGAGTGTCCAGGAAGCAGTAAACACTACTATGCATTTATGTGAAATTTCCGGAGCTAGTATAAATTTCGATAAAAGCAGAGGATTCTGGCTGGGCATGTGGGCTCTAAAACCCTCGGTATTTGCAAATATTGATTGGGATGACACTTCGATCCGTTATCTAGGTGTGCCTCTTGATAACTACCGTAATAGTGGTCCTCATTGGACGTCCGCGTTAACCACTATCCGTCGCAAGGTGTCCACTTGGCAAAGATGCGACCTTTCCGTTTTCGCAAAAGCTGAAGCATGCAACATATTTCTTGCTTCAAAGCTTATCTACATTTTACAGGTATTGCACTGCTCTCGAGTACATATTCAGGCATTTCACAGAATATTTGCCTGCTTTATCTGGAGTTCATCATGGGAAGCCATGAGAAGGGACAACCTTTTTCTTCCGCTTGTGAAGGGTGGGCTTAGTCTTGTGCATTTGTGCGACAACTGGTTCTGCGACTTTTTTTTACCTTAAGGATGTCTGTCACCCGTTTCTTCTGGCTGTTATACGGAACCGTCTTTCTCACCATCTCCCTTTTCTTTTTGTCAGAACAAGAGTGGCGGAAGAGTCGCAATTATTGGGTTTCTTGAAAGAGATTGTCGACACTGCCCAGTTTTTGAAAGCCAGATTCACGTTAGAGTACTTGTACAACGTGGACAGAAAGACGCTAACCGCCGCACTTGTAGACACCCTTTTCCCTGAACCTGTTTACCGACAGAAATATTTCTCTCATTCTGGTCATGATGTATTCTGCCGTGTACGTAAAATGTGTATATCGCCAGCTGTGAAAACGTTTTTTTTTAAGCTGCACACATCCACTTTAACTGTAAAGACATGGCTTCATGAAAAAGGGATATACGTGCCCTGGTCTGTAAATTGCAGGCTATGCAACGAGCCTGAAACAATCGAGCATTGTTTTATTCATTGCCGTGATGCATTTCATTTCTGTGACATTCTTAAGAGAACCCTCAGAAAAGAATTTCCAATTACATCGCATGGTGTTAGGTACCTCCCGTTCAAAAAGAGCACCAACAATAGTGCACCATATGATTTAATCATGCTGTTAGGTCTATATTCGCTATGGAGAAGCCGCATGATTGACAGACACGCTGAGCCACCTCGCTCGACAAGGTCTGCCTTTCGAGAAGAAGCAGCTAACGTGCGTAGTATTGCTGAGACTTTTGATCCGGTTCCGGAGTGGCTTGGACTTCTGGACGCTTGTGTCTGTTTACCGGACTTTTGAAGATTCCTTGGACTATGTGAAATTGTGTGTTCTGTGCATATGTGCATGTGAGTGTAATTCTAACGCAATGAATATTGTTGTAATAGATGGCGAGATTTGATGGCATTATTCTCATGCATTAAACAGAGAAAAAAAAGCAGACGCGTGGCTTTGTGGTAGAACACCTGCTTGCCACACAGAGGGACTGGGTTTGATTCCCATTCGGACCCAACATTTTTATTATTTATTTTATTTGCAGATTTCTTGGTTTTTCGGTCACCGAGAAGATGATGATATTTATTTCGACGCCGACAGCAGAATTTTTGTGAAACGAGCTCTTTGAGGCTATCGCGTTAATATCTAAAAAGCCATGCACCGGGTGATCAAGTGCGGTGGTCACACAGATTTCTAACCTGGGAAGTAAACAATCAATTCGTCTTACCTGCAGCCATATCTTCACCACTGCAGCGACCGCGCACCCTGTGGTCGTCCTCGTTTTCCCGCATAGAGCTAACATGCTCTGCAGTGGACCTTCTTACGGGTAAGTTCTTGCGTTACGCAGTGTGTAGGAAAGCAATCGGATCGCCGCTTCACCATCTGCAGTAATATAGTATAGTTGGTTATGCTTAAATTGAGCCAGGAAAATCACTACTATTCAATGAATGACCTATGAAAAAGTAAATGTTGGAAAGGTCCTGTTGATACAAAAGGTTACAATGTAAGAAATAAATAAGGTCCATCCATAGTCATCCCCCGCGCCCATAATATTGCTGATTAATTCACCTAATAATTTTTTGTGACATGGGACAAGTTTACGTGCTTAAGCACGTAAACTTGTCCCATGTAATATTAACATAGTTAATATTACCCTGCAGGGTATTACACTGCAGGGTAATATCACCATAGTTAATATTACCCTGCCGATATACAATTCAATCTATGGTTCTGCATGGAAAGCTTGACCATCCCAAAGAATTTTGTCAGAAATTGGGATACCAGCACAGTGGCCAAATCAGAATATTTTTTTCGGGAGGTGGAGCGGGTGTTTAATGATATTTTTCGTATGTTCGTGCAACCCAACTACGCACTCCTCCTCATCTGGCTACGCCAGTGGATCAGCGCTCATACAAACGATAGCGGTATATTTAGACGGAAACGAGCAAATTTATTTGCGATTACGCTTAATATATTTACATTAGCAGAGAGGCTAGGCTTACGCTGGAGCACAAACTATCTCGCACGACTTTCTGATCTAGGTTCAACTGAGTTGTACAAGGGCTTAATGGGCAAAGCTACATTTGCTTGTAGGTTGTAACCACCTACAGAACGTTCCTGGAACGTGTTCTTTGCTTGAGCCGATATCTCCCATGAGGGTCCAATAATTTCAAGGATATTCGAAGCAGATGAACGATTGGCTGGTTATGCTTAACTGACCAAAAGCTTTATAGCAAGAGGTTCGATGTAAAGCCTAAGATTAGAAAACAGTGGGAATGAAAACATACCTACGTATTGCCGAAGTAAATGCTCAGCGTGACGCGTGGCGTTAGTTTGTCTCAAAGTTCGACAAAAATTAAGTACTTTCACGAGAATGGCCTGAACATATCTAAGAAGTGCCGCAAACGAGCTCTCCAGAATAAATCTACGAGGGAGCGTGTCGTGCGGCAGTGTAAACTTTATCGCGCTGACAGTAGACGAAAGCTGCGTAGACGGAAGGACACACCAGCGCTTGTGTTGTCCCGTCTCCTTTCTTCTACGTAGATTTCGTCTACTATTTTTTTCGAAGTATCATTGCACGCACTACGTGTTTGTAACAGAATGAGCGCACTAAGGTGTGTGCCTTATGTAATGGGTAGCATGCTTTAAAGCAGGAGCAATTATGCGCGAGAAACATTTATGAAGCTCCGATGCACCCACTACGTGGTCTTCAGGGAATACGCGTAGTAATGTGTGTGCCTTTTATAATGGGTGGCTGGCTTTAAACCACGAAGTCGTTAGGATATTCACGTGGTGTGACGTCCGATGCCAATGTACGCATGTACCAAGCAATATTACTGCGATGTTACATTTCGAACAATAACACCAGTATGCAGGACGCGTATGTTTGTGAAGCATGAAAATACTTTCAGTGCAGTTCCAAGCACGGGCGTGGCTCTGTGGTACAACACCTGCTTGCCACGCAGACGGCCTGGGTTCGATTCTCACTCGAACCCAACATTTTTATTATTTATTTCATTTGCAGCTTTCTTGATTTTTCGGTCACAATCAACGACGCCGACACCGACGCCGACGGCGGTATTTATGCGAAACGAGCTCTTTAACGCTGTCGCGTTAAAATGATAAAGAAAAGAAAATGTCGTTCTTGTGTAGCGATTGGTGTGGTTCTCAATCCTGCGCTAAATGCAGCTACCCCACTGCGAAACCTCAGTAAGTGCGTAGCACGGGCACCCAGCGATTCCCGTTCGTAGAGTTCCCACTGCTCCGTTTACCAAACCTTCGATGACGTCAGTGTTTGAGCTAAGCATGTAGGGCTTCCACGGCACACGTAGAATCTTGTTAGAGAGATTCTCAAAGAAGGTGCGCTACAAGCACGCTACTTTTTGATGCGCGTTATCTACTTCCTGCATGTTACGGAGGTTAAGATACGTGTCGTCTGCAGTGAGTTCCGTCAGGTTGTTTCCCCGTTCAGGTCTAGCCTCGGAGGAGCACCGGTGTGAGGAGAAGTCGTGCGCCCTGCGAGGCGGTGGCGCACTCTCTTGCGCGGCGCGTAGGTCAAGCGCATGTTTCTGAAGCGTTTATAGCGATTAGAAGTTAACTATAGCGATTACTTCTTGGTTATTTCTGGTAATTATATTATTTTGACCTCGTACATTTAATTTATTCAGGTCTTGAACAATGCACGCCTTCTTTTAGGCGTATATCAATCACTTGAGAGCGTAATTACGCAAACACGAGATCCATGGATGGACACTAAGCCGGGCCCCAAAAGTGCTGCGAACTTAGAAGTATGAGTGTTTTCCAGTAACTTCTCCAAGATGGGAGCAAGCTTCTTGTCGTCTCGTAAAGTGTTATGCACAGAAAGGGCCCCTCTCCAGGTGACACAACAAAGTTTAGTTAGGCACTGGAAGTTGTTGTGAGCCCAGTGAAGAACATTATGTCACAAGAAGTTTTCAAATCGGCTCATTACGAGCTGAGAAAACCAATATTTTGAAACGGCGCGAAACCATGATGTGAGGAGGCAAGATTGAAACCCTTGACACTTCGCAAGCCTTCGCAAGCAAAATCCCTTCCCTGCACTCTTCGGCATCGGAGCAGGAGGATCACATGACGCATACGCATGAAGACGTCATGCACACGCAAGGTCAAGCGCGCATTATGTGCCCGAGGCAGCCCTAGCCCCCGAGGACGCGAGCGTTGTTGTCGCGTTGTGTCGGCGTTCTCTATAGTCTACTGCCTCTTTCTGCGGTGTGGATCCCTCAGTACGCGCAGGCTTAGCCAGGCTGACACAGACCGTGGGTCCCTGTCGTGACACCACGCGTCGCATCGCTGGAACTGCTGTCAGAGACGATGCACCAAAAACGCGCCAAGCATTCTCGGGGCTCGCGCCTGCATGACGCGGGAACGGCGAGGACATGAACGCATACGAAACAGACGCATATTTTAGGGGCGAAGCTCCTTAAGGCGGCACCCGTTCGTCCCTCGTAGTCGTCATCGTCGTAGTAGTCCGTAACAAGTCTTACGCTTTGACTTCCAAGGTGGTGCCGGTGGGAGATTTCTCCTGTGCGTTGTTGAACAATAAAAAATTCGCAGCGTGCGCGTTAACTAAAAGCCGAATTCTTCTGTCTCTCATTCCCCATTAGCAGTCATTGGCATGTTCCAGTAGGAAACGTTAGTAGAAGTAGAAGTGTAAGTGTTAGCTAAAAGCCGACTTCTTCTGTCTCTCATTCCCATTAGCAGCCATTGTTTACCTCCAAGGTAGTGTCTGGTGAGATTTCTCCTGTGCGTGATTAAACAATAAAAATTTTGTTCAAAACGCCGTTGATTGATGAAATAAACCAACGAAAGACGCCAGATGTTTTGTAAAAGCAGAACGAAAGAACGCCAGATGTTTTTCTTAAAGTGTAGTAGTAGTAGTTGTATGTAGCCACCTCGCCCGATCTTCAACGGGCGAGGTGGACCGGCAACGGCGCGAGGACCCTGCCGTACGAGAGTTAAATCACACTAAAAGACATACTTTGCGGGCGATACACTCTAGTGAGCTTTCAACTTTTCGTCTTAATGTACACGATAAAGAAATTATTTCTACGAAAAACGCAAGGCACACCTTGAGCAATATATTTGGTTTTGGGACGCTAAATGGAACCATGAAGCGATGCGAAGCCGGAGCACTTGCACGATCGCGTTCCGTTGGCTTTCGTTGGGCATGCTACCGACCTCGCGTCGTGGAACGGGCGTCCTGTCTTCCCTCTAGCCTTGCCTTTAATTCGCACAGGGCGAGCGGGGAATGCGGTCGCCCTTGGCGCTCTTTCGCTCGGGAGCGGACTTCTTCCTTGCATTTCACCGATCACAAGTGATAATGAAGGGACCACGTAAACCAACAGTACAATAAAAGTTTGATGTTTAATATATACACGATGTTTCACACTCTTTATATTATGTACTGGGCGCATTTCACGGAAGAGTTTCACGGTTTACAGATGATTCCCTCCGTAGCTTCGCCCCACTCATCATCATTCACCCCGTGGATATGCTGTGATTTTTTTCTTGTATATCGCTCCGATTCGACGTGTAAAAAAATAGGCACACAGTCCGCTCATGTGTTTTATTACTTCTCTGAACTTTCATTCACCAGTTCAAGCAACACTTTGCACAAATTATACAGGTTGCTCGAATAATTCTGGCATTGTCTCTTGCTACTGTGGGCGACATCGCAACACCAATAACAACACCAACACCGTTGACATGGCTCCTAGAGGAACCATGTCAACGCACCTACTACTACGTAGAGACATTGCTTGCTCTACGTCAACCGCTCCCTCTTGGGAAGCGCGCCCGCGAGAGGAAGCGCAAGCGGCGTTCAGCTTGAAATTTCACCCGTTTCCGCAACGCGTAGCGTTGCAAATTTTGGCCGACATGAGCGTGAACGCCCAGTGTATGCATTGCGCTCGTCAGCTTCGCCTTCAAGAGTTGAACGCGATAGCGTAATCGGGCGTCGTGCGCATTGCTGTCTGAACTGCTAAAGCATGGCTTCGGTCCTCGGTGCATACCTCTACCATGCCGTAAGGAAACAAATGGCTGTGCCCATAACATTGGCCGTTTCAAAGTATCCTAGAATGCCTACTGCAAGTACAGTTGTTGAGTGCCCACTGCGCTATAATTATTCATTTTGCGAATCAGCAAACGGCCCGCTACGCGTCCGCAAAGGAATACGGGAAACTACAAAGGCGTTCACTTTGTTGATGCTTTTGCTGATGATGATGACTAAGTATGTCTGAGCTCTTTGTAATGAGTGGGCCTTTATAAAACACCCACTCGTTGCGCAATACACATCTTTTGACACCTGGCGTTATTCTAAGCTCAGCCACGCAATACTTCGTGCCTTAAGGAGATCCCTTCTAATACATAACATTCATATAGTGTTTTATGCCGGGGCCCACCAAGACTTTCAAGACGTATTTCCGTTACGATATTACGTCAGCAAAATGAACATCACATGAAAAAAAACTATAAGAAAAATAGCTCTCCGATGCTCGCCTGGCTGCCGCACCGCTTTCCCCGCTCGCCCTGTGGGAAAAATCACAGCATATCCACGGAGTGAATGATGATGAGTGGGCGAAGCTGCGGAGGTTCATCGGTAAACCGTGAATCTTCCGTGAATTCTGGCCAGTGCATCATCACCGACGTGAGATCGGGCGCGTTTATACTAAAGGTTCGATGAGAGTTATGACCACTTGCAGCTCACTTTAATTTTACATGTACGCTGTGAATTTTCATTGTTTAGAAAACCATTGCTTTAGAAAACATCTGGCGTCTGTCGTTAAGCAGCTGGCGTCTTTTCGTTTTGCTTTATAAACATCTGGCGTTCTTTCGTTTTGCTTTTAGAAAACATCTGGCGTCTTTCGTTGGTTTATTTCATCAATCAACGGCGTTTTGAACAAAAATGTTTATTGTTTAATCACGCACAGGAGAAATCTCACCAGGCACCACCTTGGAGCTAAACAATGGCTGCTAATGGGAATGAGAGACAGAAGAAGTCGGCTTTTAGCTAACACTTACACTTCTACTTCTACTAACGTTTCCTACTGGAACATGCCAATGGCTGCTAATGGGGAATGAGAGACAGATGAATTCGGCTTTTAGTTAACGCGCACGCTGCGTATTTTTTATTGTTCAACAACGCACAGGAAAAATCTCCCACCGGCACCACCTTGGAGGTCAAGATCTGGTACTAGCGCTCCGGCTGGTTACGCACTACGACTACGAGGGACGAACGGGTGCCGCTTTAAGGAGCTTCGCCCCTAGAAGTTGCTTTGACAGGAGTCGGACCCATGACCTCTCGGCCCGTGACGACGGCTGGCGGGCGTTTGGCCCACTGAGCTACCGCCAAACACATTACATATGCTACATAAACGCGTCTTTTATCTTTCACACTTTCCTCTCAGCGTTCTTGGATGGAAGGATGGATACTATGAGCGTCCCCTTGATAACGGGGCGGCGACATGTGTGCCACCAGGCAAGAAAGAACAAAACGCCAGGCCTGCGCTGAAACCGCAGCATAGTCACAGAGAAAGCTGGAAGAGCGGCGTCTAGAGCCCATCGTAAGCTCTCTTGGGGCTATTAATACAAGTACACTAGCAAGGTACCTACTCCACCATAAAACAAAATGTTTTGAAGTTGGGAAGCACCTACTAAGCCATTATTAGTCATTCTGCGGAGAAGCGAGGCACCAGCTACACGTATGTAAGGCATTATGTGCACTTTGTTGACGCGACAACTGACGACGATGAAGGATTATAGCTCAGCCCTTTGTAATGGGTTGGAAGCTTTAAACGGCCCACCAGTTATGCAATTTGCATTGGGTGATGCCCTGTCGCTATTTCCCTCTCCCGCCATGCTGTATAACGTACGTTGACGGGTGAGAGAGAAGGGGGGAGGCGGAGAACATTACTGAGACCCCGAGGAAATGGATCATGCGCCGCTTATGGGCTTCCTTGGCAATCAATGCAAGTGCACTTGCGAGGAACCCACTACGCTATAAATCATTGCAGTTTGTTTAAAGTAGGGAAGCAGGCACTATGCTCTTTTTCGTCGTTCTACGGAAAGCCGTGGTACCTGCTAAACGCATGTAAGGCATTATGCGTACTTTGTTGATGATGTGCCTGATGACGACGAAGAATTATGGCGGAGCCCTTTGAAATGGGTTGGAAGCATTCAGCAACCTACTCCTTGCGCAGTTGGCATTGTGTGACGCCTGGTTTCAGAATTCGCGTTGTGTGACGCTTGGTGCTTATTTTACTCTTCTACCACGCTAAATTGTATATGCTAATGTGATTCTTTCCCGACATGAAGCCTGTATAGGACCTTTTTGCAAAGCAGTTTCAAGCACCGGCATGGCTCAGAGGTTGAATACTAGGCTCCCACGAAGAGGGTCTAGGTTCGAACCTCGTTCCATCGTGGAATTGTTATTGCGATAGCAATTATATGGACAGTCTCGCCTGGATTTTGCCGTCACCGTCGCCGCCGTCATGCACCGAATATGTATAAGTATGTGTAGCAACCGCGCCGAGCGAGCGTGCTCGGCGCTCGGAGCCCACGTTCGCATCGTGTTGTGTTTACTGTGCGGGCACGGAGTGTGGCCTGGGAACTCAAGTTACGGCGGCCGGGTCGGCCGGGTGTTGTAAACACAGCCGCCGGGCCGAAGCTACGCCAGTCGCCCCTGCCTCGTTCACCTCGCAGCGCTTTTGCTTAAATATACGAGTTGTTATTGTAGACGTGCCTTTGTCTTTCTTTACTTGTGAACACGCAATATCATCACGCAACCAACGCCCTGGACGTCTACATATATATATATATATATATATATATATATATATATATATATATATATATATAAAAGCTACAAAGAAAAAATCATCAGAAAGATGCTTCCGAAGCGCGGAATCGAACCAAGGACCTCTTGCTCCGCAGCGAGTGGCACTAACCACTATGCCACGAAACGCAGATCCTCCACGTAGCTAACGGCGAGCGTTATATACTGTCACGTGGTCGTGACGACGAAGACAGCAGTCAGCACGTTCGAGATGAAACTGTTTATTTGGCCGAACTTGTGGCCGGGAAACTGTAAGTCAATCTACAGCAACACACTGATAGCGGCGGACAGAGCGTCGACCGTCGATCAACTGACAAGCGGTCAAGCGCGTCGGCTTTTATACAGGCGCTATGGAACTTTCCAGCAATATCGTTGGTGGCGGCGTTATCTCTCGACAAAGCTGGAACATTCGCGTGCGGCACGCAATCTTAACAAAACGATCTACTAAAATCGTGAAGCTTCTCGAACACTGCTTCACGGCCAGCGTCGAGCGTTGATAACCGTCCTTGCTGGTCAAACTCGAACACATCAAAATAAAAGAAGAAGCGGGCGTGGCATTGCCCCCCTCTGAAAAAGCATCGTCCCGATGCTTGCAACAGAACATGCAAAGGAAAAAACAAGTGCATGCACAAATAAATTACAATAACAAAGGAAAAAGTAGAGTTCTCAGGTTCGCTAACGCGCAAAAAACGGCTTAAGGCGCACGACATGGACGACTTCAGATCGTGCGCGGCGTCGCTGGGAGTTCGTAATGCCGTCCGGGACGACCTCGTAGTCAAGAGCGCCGTGACGTCGAAGCACCTTGTATGGGCCGAAGTGTCGCCGAAGAAGTTTTTCACTGAGCCCGCGTCGGCGTATCGGCGTCCAGACCCACACACGGTCACCGGGTTGGTACTCCATGTGGCGTCGTCGAAGATTATAGTGACGGCTGTCGACCCTCTGCTGGTTCTTGATGCGCAGGCGGGCGAGCTGTCGAGCTTCTTCGGCGCGTTGCAAATAGGCGGCAACGTCGAGATCGTCTTCGTCGGTGGCGGTTGGTAGCATTGCGTCGAGCGTTGTTGCCGGGCTCCTTCCGTAGACGAGCTTGTACGGCGTCATTTGCGTCGTTTCTTGCATGGCCGTGTTGTATGCGAAGGTCACATACGGAAGGATGGCATCCCACGTCTTGTGTTCGACGTCGACATACATGGCCAGCATGTCGGCGATGGTCTTGTTTAGCCGCTCGGTGAGGCCATTGGTCTGTGGGTGGTACGCTGTGGTCCGGCGGTGGCTTGTTTGGCTGTATCTCAGTATTGCCTGAGTTAGGTCAACAGTAAACGCCGTACCTCTGTCGGTGATGAGGACCTCTGGGGCGCCATGACGCAGGAGGATGTTCTCAACGAAGAACTTTGCTACCTCGGCGGCACTGCCTTTGGGCAAGGCCTTCGTCTCCGCGTAGCGGGTGAGGTAGTCAGTCGCTACGACGATCCACTTGTTGCCGGAAGTCGACGTCGGGAACGGCCCCAGTAGGTCCATCCCGATTTGCTGGAACGGCCGGTGAGGTGGTTCGATTGGCTGCATAAGTCCCGCTGGCCTAGGCGGCGGTGTCTTCCGTCGCTGGCAATCTCGGCAAGTCTTGACGTAGTGGGCGACGTCGGCAGCAAGGCGTGGCCAGTAGTACTTTTCCTGTATTCTGGCGAGGGTGCGGGAAACACCAAGGTGTCCAGCCGTCGGGTCGTCGTGTAGGGCCTGGAGGACTTCTGGTCGCAATGATGAGGGCACGACAAGAAGGTAGTCCGTTCGAAGTGGCGAGAAGTTCTTTTTCAGGAGAAGGCCGTTCCGTAAGAAAAACGACGACAGTCCTCGCTTGAATACCTTCGGAACAACGGCGGTCTTGCACTCGAGGTACTCCATAAGGCCCCCCAGTTCCGCGTCGGCTCGTTGCCTTTCGGCGAAGTCGTCGGCACTTATAGTTCCGAGGAAGCAGTCATCGTCGTCGTCTTGCGGCGGCGCGTCGACGGGGGCACGAGAGAGGCAGTCGGCGTCAGAGTGTTTTCGTCCGGACTTGTACACGACGGTAATGTCGAATTCTTGAAGCCTCAAACTCCATCGTGCGAGACGACCTGAAGGGTCCTTCAAGTTAGCTAGCCAGCATAAGGCGTGATGGTCACTGACAACTTTGAAGGGCCTGCCATAGAGGTAGGGGCGAAACTTTGACGTAGCCCAGATGATGGCAAGGCATTCCCTTTCTGTTGTGGAATAGTTGGCTTCTGCCTTGGATAGTGACCGGCTAGCATAACTGATAACCCTTTCAAGCCCGTCAGTCTTTTGCACAAGGACGGCACCGAGTCCTACGCTGCTAGCGTCGGTGTGTATTTCAGTGTCGGCGCAATCGTCGAAATGCGCAAGTATGGGTGGCGTCTGCAGGCGTCGTTTAAGTTCCTCAAATGCTTGCACTTGCTCCGTTTCCCACCTGAATTCCACGTTAGTGTTCGTGAGAAGCGTCAGTGGTTCGGCGATGCGTGAAAAGTTTTTGACGAAGCGTCTGTAATAGGCGCATAAGCCGAGAAATCGGCGCACGGCCTTCTTGTCGGTGGGAGGCGCGAAGTCGGCGATGGCCGCTGTTTTCCGCGGGTCTGGGCGCACTCCAGACTTGCTGATCACATGGCCCAGAAACAAGAGCTCGTTGTACGCGAATCGGCACTTTTCTGGCTTCAGGGTCAGTCCAGAGGCCTTTATTGCTTGAAGTACTGCCTCGAGCCGCCGGAGATGCTCGTCGAAGGTCGAGGAAAACACGACGACGTCGTCCAAATACACAAGGCACGTCTGCCACTTCAATCCGGCCAGTACAGTGTCCATGATGCGCTGGAACGTCGCAGGTGCCGAGCAAAGACCGAAAGGCATGACCTTGAACTCAAAGAGGCCGTCGGGTGTTATAAAAGCCGTCTTTTCTCGGTCTCTCTCGTCTACTTCGATCTGCCAATAGCCGGTCTTGAGGTCCATCGATGAAAAGTACGTCGCGTTGTGAAGTCGATCCAGGGTGTCGTCTATCCGTGGGAGGGGGTACACGTCCTTCTTCGTGATTTTGTTCAGGCGCCGATAATCAACGCAGAAGCGCAGTGTCCCGTCCTTCTTCCTCACTAACACCACGGGTGACGCCCACGGACTCTTGGACGGCTGGATGATGTTGTCGCGTAGCATCTCGTCGACTTGTTTCTTTATCGCGTCGCGCTCTCGAGTCGAAACTCTGTAGGGGCTCTGACGGAGTGGTCGAGAATCTTCTTCTGTTATAATGCGGTGCCTAACAAGGTGCGTTTGTCGTACCCGCGATGACGACGAGAAACAGTCCTTGTATTGCAGGAGCAGGGTTTTGAGCTGGTCTTGTTTGACCTTCGCAAGGCTCGGGTTGACGTCAAAATCCGGTTCGGGACCTCTATTCGTCGAAGCAGGTTCGGCAGCATCGAAGAGGGCGAAAGCATCGCTGGCGGCTACA